>NW_017097434.1:266-1147 GCF_001412225.1 Nicrophorus vespilloides | reverse complement strand
GTACATTTCTTTTATTTTTGTTCCTTCTAGTTTGGCAAACGCACAAATTATTTGTATGCATGAATAATTATCGAGTAAACAAACAACCAGATCTAGTCTGACATTCTAACGACTTTTTATTTATTTGATGAAATTGCAATGCTAAAGAAATGAAGTTTAATTATATATTTAAAAAAAAAAAACATGAAATTAAAAAATGAGTTTAAAATTCGATATCTATATAAATTAATCATTATTTAATGCTTGGAAATATTACTAATAAAATCAATTTGTATTTGGTAACATTTATAAAAAAAATATATATAAAATTTTGTTTTATATTTTCTATTGCAAATACCAAGTGTATTTTTTACTCTCTATTTTTCAAATATTAATAAGTCTTAGCAGATTTCATATACATTTTCAGGATTCTATAATTATCAGTAAAATTTTAATAATTATATGGTTTTAGGCATAATTACATAAAACATAGTGAAATGTTTACAAAATGAAATAATTTTATTAATAATTTATATTCGTATAAAAATTCGCCATTGAAATTGGAAAATTATATTTGAAATACCAAAAATTGATACAATTTTAATATAAAAACAAAGAAATTTTAATAAAATGAAGTAGAAAATTTATCGATGAAAATGACAACAAAATAAAGATTTAAAAAAATATTTGAGAAATAATTCAAATATTTGGAAAATTGAGAAAATGTGAAATAGCATTTATATATAAATGAAAGTGTTATAAAGAATAAACAAATATTAGTCAAAAAAAGTAGAAATTATATAAAAATACTGTAAAATATTCATCGCAAATAATCATACAACAAAAATTCGCTTATTTATTCTTCATTAAACTATTAGAATGGATTTTATGTAGCTAAATAT
>NW_017097434.1:0-251 GCF_001412225.1 Nicrophorus vespilloides | reverse complement strand
TATTGTTTATGTTTTTAATATATTTTATTTTCATTATTTTCTATTATAGAAAAGGGTATAATTGAGCTAGTGTTGTCAATGTTCGATTAAGACAGTCATAATTTCATGTAGATTCTCAATAGTAGTGAGCGTATTTGCCGTAAGCCAAAGGATGGGAGTATCCATGGGCGTAGGAGGTAGCAGCTACTACTGGGCTATGAGCATAGGTGGCAGCAGCTACCAAAGGGTTGTGGGCGTAGGTGGAAGCAGCT
>NW_017097433.1:2501-2820 GCF_001412225.1 Nicrophorus vespilloides | reverse complement strand
TTCCCTGGAAATTTGTCCCGGGATTTCCCGATTTGGCAACCCTCAAATAATGTTTCAGAATTATCATTACCATTTTCAAAATTGACAAAGAACATATTTTAGATATTTTTCTTGTAGCATTTAAAATTTTGAAATTTCTCGAGATTTTCCAAAATACCCTGGAATTTTGTCCTGGAAATTCCCGATTTGGCAACCCTTAAATAATGTTTCAGAATTATCATTACCATTTTCAAAATTGACAAAGGACATGTTTTAGATATTCGTTTTTGTAGCATTTTAAATTTTGAAATATCTCGAGATTTTCCAAAATTCCCTGGAA
>NW_017097433.1:0-2391 GCF_001412225.1 Nicrophorus vespilloides | reverse complement strand
AATTTTGAAATTTCTCGAGATTTTCCAAAATACCCTGGATTTTTGTCCCGGGATTTCACGATTTGGCAACCCTTAAATAATGTTTCAGAATTATCATTACCATTTTCAAAATTGACAAAGGACATATTTTAGATATTTGTTTTTGTAGCATTTAAAATTTTGAAGTTTCTCGAGATTTTCCAAAATTCCCTGGAATTTTGTCCCGGGATTTCCCGATTTGGCAACCCTTAAATAATGTATCAGAATTATCATTACCATTTTCAAAATTGACAAAGGACATATTTTAGATATTTTGTTTTTGTAGCATTTAAAATTTTTAAATTTCTCGAGATTTTCCAAAATTCCGTGGAAATTTGTCCCGGGATTTCCCGATTTGGCAACCCTTAAATAATGTTTCAGAATTATCATTACCATTTTCAAAATTGACAAAGGACATATTTTAGATATTCTTTTTTGTAGCATTTAAAATTTTGAAATTTCTCGAGATTTTCCAAAATTCCCTAGAAATTTGTCCCGGGATTTCCCGATTTGGCAACCCTTAAATAATGTTTCAGAATTATCATTACCATTTTCAAAATTTACAAAGAACATATTTTAGATATTTGTTTTTGTAGCATTTAAAATTTTGAAATATCTCGAGATTTTCCAAAATTCCCTGGAAATTTGTTCCGGGATTTTCCGATTTGGCAATCCTTAAATAATGTTTCAGAATTATCATTACCATTTTCAAAATTGACAAAGAACATATTTTAGATATTTGTTTTTGTAGCTTTTAAAATTTTGAAATATCTCGAGATTTTCCAAAATTCCCTGAAAATTTGTCCCGGGAATTCCCGATTTAGCAACCCTAATGAAAACCCATATTAATAAACATATTAAGACAGTTGCGAATTTAATTTCGTAATTTGATGGATTTCTATTAATAATAATAAAAAGAAAATGTAATTAATTACATATTTCGTTTCATGATTTTGGGATTACATTTTTTTTTGTTGCTAATATACTTAGAGAATTGATTATGTAACCCACGCACACTCGACAGATTCTGCGCGGATTTCGTGCGTCTGACATTTATTTACGACAATGTGACACATATTAATTATGGTATTCCGTGTTTGACGGCCCAATGAAATGGAACAACCCATACGCGACACCACCCATTATCACAGGATTTCCTTCCTATTTTTTTTTACCTCTCTCTCCCTTTTTTTTTCACATTTCCAGAGAAGAGACAGGTTGAAGCCATTACTTTAACGGTCCAATGAAAATGTGTAAAACTTTATCAACCGTCACTAATATGAAATGTTGCACCGTTCGCATTCCACCCTCGCATAATAATGCATATCGAAATCAAAAGTCTGCTCTCGCTCAAACGCAAATACAGTGCGAAAACGAGCATTCCGCGACATAAAACACCTGTTTATTACCTAGTAAATTGTAGTCACTTTGAGATGGAAGCGCAGCTAATAATTTCCGGAATTCTTTTATTTCATTTTCCTTTATTTCTCATCATCATCATGAGTTATAAGTTCAAAATACGAACGGGATTAATTCTCACATCAAATATTTGATTCTGCGGAGGAATATGGGGACGCGGATAATTGATCATTCTTTCTTTCGTCGTTTCAAGTTCGGAATTAATTTTGAATGTTTAATGGCCAGTCGTTCGATCCATCCGCTTTTCTCCCTCTTCTCGTAATCGCATAAGTAAATTCAATTTGCCCTCCCCGCGCACACAAACGCTTTATATTCATCCAACTCTTTCCGGTTTTCCCTCTTTAAGCCGAATACAACGAGATTCGAAACTTTTCGCCCTGCAAAAAGTATCCAAAGCCATTCATCTTATACCACTGAATACAGCAGGGTTTACCGTGGATTAAGGATGTTCTCATCATTACTTCCACAATCTTTATTATTTTCATTAAGTGTTCAATATTAATTATAAAAATAGTATTTAAAGTCTATATAAATAAAACAAATATATATATTTATTTCATAAAATAGTTATTATATAATGTGTGGGACTATTGAATCGTGTTCTTGTAGAGCAGTTGGAGTTGGTGGTGTATAAACACTTCGTGTTTAGTTTGGAACTCTTGTAATATCCACTCGTACTTCTCAGACGGGTCGTTGAAATATATATTTTTGCTTGCTTGCTTCTGTATACATGAAATTTTCTCTTTAAAAAATAGTTGCATACATAAATTGAAATGTTACCTTATGTTTTCATGATTAAGGCAATAATTATAACTATTTTTGTATAATTAAGCAGCGATGTAATAAGTTTAATATCACACATAATAAGAGATTTGAAATTAGAAAAAAGCAGTGTTTTCACATTTCATTGATTTTCTCGAAAACTATAATACATAGAATTATTCCAAACGATGC
>NW_017097432.1:14176-18998 GCF_001412225.1 Nicrophorus vespilloides | reverse complement strand
AGGGGAGCATTTGGGCTTCTGTCCATTTTCCAAATACGCAGTCAAAAAGCGAAACGTGAGCGAACTGCCAAGAGGTCGTTGGTGGCAGTAAAATATTCTCGTCTACAGAAACATAAACTCGACAGCTGAAAATGTAGTTTACTACGCCGTGAGACCGGCATATAAATTCACACCTAATTCGGAATTTAATTAAGAAAATTGAATTCATTTTATCCGTGTTATTCATATACGTATACCGCATGGGCCCCATATTTATTTCGCCAGACATCGCACATTGTCGAAGCCATCTGGTGCTTCAGTCTAATGACTAATCCAATCATGGATCCTGTTAGCATACATGCATGAACCTCCTTTTGAATATTCATATATGGGGAATTGCAATTGCAGTTCTGCTGTAAGTGGCAATGTATTAAACAAACGAAGCGGCGGGCCCCGCAGCAGCCGCATCGCGAAATTTCGAGTAAAAAAAAACATAGTGTATCCTTCTGTTGAAGTGGTTCTTCGTTCTTAGATGCGTGCACAATTGGAACGATTGCCCAAGGCACGCATCTGAGCGACCGCACAAAGGGAAATATATACGTTGGGGAAAAGAAAGTAATAGCCGGACATCTTTTATCCTTGCAGCCACTTAATTTTTCTCTTTGTCTTGTCACGGACTAATAATTCTCTTAAATAGACCGCCATCGCAACCGACGCAAAAAACACGATTACGGAGCGATGGATGCGCCGGGTACAAAAAAAAATATACAATTACGCATCAATGGTACATCACTTTGAAGTTTGTCAAACCTAATCCGGCTTGCTTCCAGTCATTGCATATATTATTTGACATATCATTCATGAGACGAAGAATATTGTTGATATATCCCATTGAATTCCTCGAAGGCGTTCCACCTCCTGAGCTGAACAAGGACGTTGTAATCCGCATTCAAAGCGCTGCATCGATAAGAAATTGAAAACGTTTCCGAATCCTCTTGGAATACGAGAGCTACAAAGAAAACCACAATCCCTCAGAACTTGGATGTATTTAGAAATTTAGACGATATTCAATATCCTTCCGTATATTCTATTTTTTTTTTTATTTCTTAGATTATTTTTTACCGATTGATTATGCGAAACGGTCTAATTACTTTTAATCGCTAATACCTTTGAAAACTTGTTAATAATTTTAATTAGACCCATATTATTGGGTGAAGTAAAAAGTTCTGAGCCTTTTTTCTCTTTATTTCAATGATGAAATTAACAAAGTTAGAATTGCAAAAAAAAAAAAAAACAGAACACACATGATTCCTACATGTTTTCCATAACAAATCGAACTTAAACGAACGTAGACCGATTTCCTGATAATGTGCCAAAATAAACATTTTCAATAGAGAAGGAAATCCACTAGCGCTTATCCCAGCTAGTAGAGCATACAGTCAAGAGCCTATAATGTATTTGTATTTAAAATAGTTATATCATAAATTTGTAATCAAATTGGAAATGAATGTATCATGTGATAGTATTGCCGTGTATTTAGCAGATTTTAATCTCTAAATAATCAATAGACTATTGTATCAATTTATCTATTGTATGAAATGAAAAATAATACATGAAATTAAATTAGATGTCAAACATAATTCGTTTCTAAAGGCTGACTGAACTTGTACTTGAATTAACATAGTCAAATATATCAAAGTAATTAATTTTTGAGGTAAAGATTTTATATTATATATTTTTGTTTAATAATATCGGCTTAGAATAATAATATTTGTTTACATAAATCTAAAATTGACTAGGGTTATGAAAATATTGAGCACTAAACAATCTGATAGATATGTAAATAAATGAAGTTAGCTTTGTAAGCTACACGAATACAGATAGGTTTTTTTTTGTTACGGTGAATGAATGGAAGGGCTTCAGCGCTTTTTTTTTATTTATAAATGAGATCGAGTGAATTATAGCGGACGGACGTAAGCTGAGCCCAAGATAATCCCGAGGCCCATATGGTCCTTTTCCAAATGTTATGCATGATCTCATTTGCATGACACCTTTCTGCACGGTATTTTGCTTTGCCTTCACTGTGATAAGATAAAAAAAGGATAATTTTACATATAAACGAGAGCTATACGTTAGGGACTTAATTGCAATAACAGCATTTGTTGAAATTAAGGGTCTCAGTTTTGAGACATTCTATCATTCAATTAATGTTTATGGTTTAATACATGTGTATAGAGTTGTTTTGTAGAGAGTGCATTGATAATAAATTGTGACAGATGTAAAGAAACGGGTTGTTCTTATTAGTGATTTTAGTTTTTAGCAAAAGTATTTCTATACTTATTCAAAAAGAAAGTTATTATAGCAAGTTTATGTATATAATATTTTTAAATAAAGATAATCCATTGATAGTTCATTTTGAAGTGGCCTAAGATGGAAATAGTAATAAAATTAATAAAATAGATTAGTGGAGTAAGGGCAGAAAAACCTATTGACAATTGTTGTGTATGAGAATGTTTATTTTACTGTAGCAATAAAGAATGTTTGGTGTAATGACATTTCAAGTAAAAAAAAAAATTAATAAAAAGTATTAGAAAATATATGTATGAAAGCATTTTGGTGTAGTTTGAAAGCAGTATTTGCACGATAATTATTTTGTCTGTCTGTGAAGGAAGTAGTAGATAGTTATGTTGTAGCATTGTATAAATATTGAGAGATATTGGGGGACGAAACGCATCAAAGTTCCGGGTAATCCATTAAGTCTTACCAAAGTTACACATCTATGCGAGTGCAAATATGGAAAGACAAACAGTCAGTGGATTCGGAAAGTTTTTGGTGGAGAAGCCGCAATACGATAATAGCGTATATCGTTTCGGGGATGGTTTTAATATCGGTTAACCGGGCGGCACGAGGACATAAGGTTGATCCCCACTGGCAGCAAGAAAGATAAATGAAACATGCTGAAGGTAAATTACGGCTTCCCATCGCTGTCCCTCTCTAACAGGAAATTAGTCCGCACGACAAAAGTCAAACTGCCTGTGAGTATATATATATATATATCTACACATAAACGTACGAAATAAAGAAAAGTCGCCCTCAATAAGGGATTCCCATTATTCCGATATTAAGTAAATTACGTCTCTTCCTTACACACTCCACCAGTATTACGCTAAGAAATATTAATTATTTCGCCCTCTTTCTTTCCAAGAGGGCTATTAATAATTTCGCTTTGTTGTTTCGGATCAGAATTAGCATAATTTTCGCAGAGATTTATTTGATGTATATACTCTCTGAATTTTTTATATGAAAAGAAGGGTTGGGTGGACGAAAAAAGACCATTTGTATCTGAATGTTCTTCTTCGTTTTCCTCCTGTTGTTTTTGTTATTGCTGTTTTTCATCTTGTACGGAACATCAAGCAAATCGGTTTGATAATATTATCTCTTAATTCGAGCTCCTGCTGTAACGAAGATAGATGTTGCCAACGAGAAACGATGTTTGTGAATCGAGCTCGCTCGCAATTGGAACGTACATTTGTATTGTAGCCGAGTTGTTTGCGGTTTCCTATAAGTATATTGTATTAAGGTTTTTGTGCATCGTATCATTTTTAGTAAATGATCCAGGCGGAATTAAGCCTTGGTTCACGGTTGCTGTATAATGGTGGGTGGCCGGATAATTCCCTACCCGTTCGACCACCCCTTGCCCGCCTCTATCGCAGTCGTGCACCGCACACCATGCACGGGGCGCAGTTGTGCGAAAGAAAGATGGCTGGACCCCGGCCGGAATGAAACCATTGTTTCGGCATTTCCGGGGGATTAGTATGCAGGGAGATTTGGAATAGTCATCCGGTTCGCTGAACTTTTATTTCGCCCACACCTATATCCCCGAAAAACCGGGGGCGGCGAAACGGAGGAATGCGGCGGCAGCGATTCTTTCATTGTTTCCAAAAGCTCAATAATTGATTTTCGAATGAAAACGCCTCCTCCTCCTCCACCACCGTTTCCATACTCACACGTGCATTTATATATATTTTTTGTTGGTTTCCAGCGCCAAATCCAACAGCTTAATTTAATTGGACTTGATTAAAAGAGAGGATTGCAAACCGCGCCGCGCCTGCACATAATCCGAAACCTTTTCCCTAAATTCGATACTTTAACTTTATTTTAAACCGTAACTAAATCCACTCTGAGGAGAAAGTTAATCGAGCCTCGCAACTAATATACTTTACGCTTCGCCTTTTCCATTTATCGAATATAATTTATATTCTATTAACAGCTTCAATTCTATTTCATGGTTTCAAATTACATATCGTTCAATTCCATTCAATTTGAACAATCATTAAATTATTTACTAATTGACACTAAAAAGAAAGTACTACTTGCTAGTTTTTTTTACTGTTATGAATATTATAGTATAATTGAAATATTATAGAATCATTGTTACATTTCATATTATGGTATCTTTCAAATTGGTTGAATTTTGTAAACTGTGAAATGTCAAGTACTCAATGGCCCCGATTATATAATATTTAAGATTAAAAATATTTCGCAACTAATATACTTTACGCTTCGCCTTTTCCATTTATCGAATATAATTTATATTCTATTAACAGCTTCAATTCTATTTCATGGTTTCAAATTACATATCGTTCAATTACATTCAATTTGAACAATCATTAAATTATTTACTAATTGACACTTAAAAGAAAGTACTACTTGCTAGTTTTTTTTTTACTGTTATAAATATTATAGTATAATTGAAATATCATATAATCATTGTTACATTTCATATTATGGTATCTTTCAAATTGGTTGAATTTTGTAAACTGTGAAATGTCAAGTACTCAAT
>NW_017097432.1:7411-14161 GCF_001412225.1 Nicrophorus vespilloides | reverse complement strand
CATATTTAATTTCGAGGTGCAGAATATATAATAGGATAATATAAAACAGTCGCAACGGTGAGAGCTGTTTGGATTAGAGGATGATCGGTGGCTCGGTCGGAGTTAACAAGACCCAAGAGGGCTGTGCCTGGGAACTGTTGCAATTACACAACGACATGTATATTGGTGGGAGTTAGGACTGGCTCCATCTTAAGCGATATCCTCTGGCACCGTGCAAGCACCTAAACTATATACACTTGCTAACCTACGACCCACCCATACAAAGCATCCTGACAGGTTTAATATCAGAAGCAATTCCAACGCGCTCCAAAGTCCTACAATTTTTTGCTAATCGCGGAAGGGCTTTATCAAACGTTCGTCCGACGATAAACTTAGCAGATAACTATTATTTTTGAATGAAACTGTAATTTCCATTTACGTGTCAACAGTGAGTTAATTAAAGAAGTTAGCAGAATAAGTGCATTCTTGTGTAAGCTTGGAGGGGCGCAACTTTCGCGACGATCCTCTAGACTGGCTGTCACATTTAGGGAGATTTGGATTAAGAATTCCGCGCCTCAGATTTTAACGAGCTCCGAGTGTATACAGGGAGATGCGCCCGAAAAAGCGACCAGAGCAACATAAAATACTAATTACGAAACTTTTCAGACTCTTCATTTAAAGACCTCATCATACGTAGTGTACGTTGTGTATTTATCCTGTCCACTGTAAATAAGCTGGAGGAGTTGAAAAAAAAAAAGGGAGAAGCAACAGAAATACTGTTCGCTAATTTATTCGGGGCGTCGGTTCTGCTTGCGAAAGATTAAATTGGCCAGGCGAAAGGTTTAACTGCCCAGTTAATCTTTTCGAGCTTAAAATTAGGGAAAAGAAATACAAAGGTACTCTCGCACCTAGAAAGGAAGGTGTGAGAGTATCTCTTGTTTCGCGTAACATTTGCATTTCAAACACCTCCCATTCACACCTAATCAACTCGCTTTTTACTTTCGCGCTTACGTAACTTTATTACTATATCAAATGAAAAGTTTTTGCATTTCAATTGATTGTAATTGTACGCTCTTTGTAGCTTTGTTTCATAAAATAATCGTTATTACTTACTATACATACCATGCGTGTTATAAGACATTAATCAATGTCAATTCTATCAATTACTATTGATACACATCGGTTGCTTTTCCACAAGAATTTTCATATTTTTTTTATGTGTAATCTAGTTACAATAACCGCATTTGAATATATGGTTTGTTTTGGTACGGATACATCAGCTTATTACTTTCTAATCAATGAAATAGTTGAGAATTATAACTTATAAGAAACTGAAACTTTGAAAATCTAGTTTCAGATCATGTAAATGCTTGGAAAGTTCTTCGCCAACTTCTTTCACGGTCAGAAGTTCTGCGTTCATGTGGTTTCACATTCAATATCCATTCAGAAGAGCTACGTGTAAGAAAAAAAAAACAGTACGAACTTATGTAGAACTTCGCGCTCCGTTGTCTATTTCGTCCGTCGGTATTCCTCTCGTTTCATTTAATAAGAGAATCGAATCTCTAAGTTAAAAGCACAAGACTTATTACTTACCGGAAATTGAACAAATTCCGTGCATATTTTTTTTCTTTTCACATCGCCCCATTCATCCAAATGCATTCGTTTCCGTTTCCATTTCATTCCATACATTGTATAGCATACAATATATAGAAGCATTACTATTATCGAACCGAAAGTTTGTTTGGCCTTCTTCCGAAATGATGTCCTTTCTCCCGAGAAAGACGCAGAAATATTTACATTACTCGATTCGTTTTATGCTGATCAATAATGTGCCGTCAATTAGATAAAACTTTAAAATAAATTTTACAGAGTAGCATAGTTTATCTTATTAGATCATGTTTTGATTGGATGGAAATAATTACGTTGGTCATAGGTGTTAATATTAGTTAAGTGCAAATTAAGTGAGAATTGTCAATAAACTGACGATGAATAAATTCTAACTCAATTTGAATTACGTCCTTCGAGCGACAATAAATGATTGCTCGATCAGGCTTTTGATCTTATGCGGGATGGAAACGCGCAAAATGAGAAAGGGGATGACGCAAGGCAATGCATCAATTTTCCACGATCTTTTATATCAAAGGGAAAATTATTTCATTAAAAAGAATACTGAAAGGTATTCCCACTTGAAGAATTTCCCGCAACTAACTCAATTACAATACGATCATCCTGCATTATCCTTTTAAGACTCGTACATAAAAGATAGTGATTAAAAAATATATATCTATAGAAGTACGTTGAAAATCCAGGTTGATATATAATTAATAATATATATAGATGCAAACCGCATCCCGTTGAGATTAATTCACGGTTTTCAGTTTTCTTGAAGAATAAAACGTGCTAAGTTGGCTACGAGCGGTTATTATATTGAAATTAATATAAAGGAATCGCGTCCTGTGGTTGGGAAGGATTCAAGTTGGGTTAGGCTTTTGAAAAGATTAGAGTTGGAATTCAGAAAATAATAAATATAAATTACAAAAGAGAAAGAAATAATATGTTTTCTAGTATATATATTTACATAATTAATTGTTAGGATGCATACTTAATTTTAGTTTGTAACTAATTGATATATCAATGTATAAAATAGAAAACCAAAACTTGAACAATCACAATTGTTGAAATATTGAAACTAAATTAAAATAATAGATATTATTATTTTAATTTTAAATAATTTATATAAACCTTTACTTTTAGCAATTATATAATTGTGTTTTCGAATATAATATATAAAATTTAAATTAACAAATTTATTATTAACGCTATACATCAATATAGTGATTATATGGGCATTAACACCTATTAGTCCATGCTATTGATCATGATATAATAGGCTACCAATCAAGAGTAATTAGTACTAGCATACATAGTGGAATTGAATCGATTTGCCTTATTAATCCAATCACATTAACAATACTTAAATAAAATTATCCATAATTGAATTAAAAAATTAAATTAATATTTGTAAGAAAGACTAAATTCGATAGTCGTTTAAATTGTTTTTGTTTTTTTTCATAATTTATACTTTTTTATGTAGAATCGAAATATAAAATATCAAAAACGGGAAACCTCAATGAAAATTGACAAATTGGTAAATGTGTGAGGTAGTTATAGAAATTGTATTTACTATTCAAAATTAGCGACGAGACTAGAATGGCCAGAGATTGATTAACATTCTAATTTGGAGTAGTTGCAGAATGTATATATGTGTATAGATGTTTCAAATAACCGCATTATTGATTTCAGATCAATCAAATTCCGTTCTATTAACAAAGTACAATGAAGGATGCGAAAAGGGACTTATTAAAAAGGCATTCGCTTCGTATAAATGCGCATTCATAATAATATCGTTTTTGCATTATGTTTACGAAAACAACGGATGATGCCGGAAAGTTTACAGAAAGCTTTGCGTGGCAAAGCCCTCCCCCTTGGCACGGCTTTTCTTGCGCGAGTCATAACGTGACGCCTGCCTCGGCCTAGGTCTTTGGGCGTAGCACCATTTACGTGCATACTGTATAAATAAATAAATCTACCCCAAAATCGCGGCATTAGGATGGGTAAAGCCAAAACGAAATATATTACAGATAACTCGTCAGTTCCCTTCTTATATGCACGAATATTTTTAATAATCCTACGGGATTCAGGTCGATCTCAGGATTGGAATTTTTTAATTAAACTACATAAATATTATTTACACAATTCGTAGAATCTCCGAGGCGGAAAAGGAAACGAATCACAGACCCTTCGAGCTTTATATCCTCGTAATGACTGCATTAATTCATATCCTAATTATTATTCAAGTCTTCCCTACGTGCACTTGTATATTAAGCAGTATCGTGCTTTAAATTACTTTAAGACTTCCTAACACATGTTTCGTGCTGTGATTTGTAATTCGCTGTTTGTTTCGGAAGGATTTTCATGCGTACATAATGTTCGTATAATTAGTTTGAACATTTTTAATTACCGAATTAATTGTATATCTTGGTAAGTCAAATTTGTTGTTCGAAATTTGATATTTATAATAATGTATACATTGACGTAAATGCATTCTCCAAATGTGATTTATTTTTCAATTTACTAATGCACTGGCATACGCGATATTGACCAAACAAAAACACGTATGAGTTTACATTGTTTCACCGTCGAAATTATACAGCAAGAGTGCGTATATTATGATTTTCATTTTGCATTATTCGCGGTTATTCATATATATACTTTTTTTGTTGGTATTTGCATACATTAAAGTAGAGTCAATTTTCATAAATCCAATACTTTTGATTTGGTTCATTCATTCATAATAAATTGAGATAAAAACGGCATCCCAGTGAATTATTATCAACTTTAATTAATTATTATAGAAATTCCATGAAATAAGTAGCTTTTATAAGTTTTATTAATTCATTAAAAAATCTTTCTGATTAATGTGTGATTCGTTGAAATTAAATATGGAGATTTTTCCTGCGATTGTATTTAAATATGAGAATATTGTAACTATCTTCGGACAAATCATAAATTTATGTCATGAAGAAATTAAAGGAATAAGTCAAGAAATAGTATTTCTAAGAAGTGTGTTTTTGTTTATAAAAGTGAATTACTTCATCAATAATTATTGTTTTATCCAATAATATTAATAATATTTATACACAATAATAATGATACGCAAATAAATTAATGAAATATAATTGTTTAATAATTATTTCTTAATTAATTATAATTACAAGATAAATAAAATGTGACAATTTAAGCTGGAAATAGATAATCAGTCAGATAATTATGGCTAAAAAGGTAAGATATTTAAAAAAATATTAATACTTGGAAGCCTTTTCTATGTATTTATATATTCAGTAGCCAGCAAAGTAGGAAACGCAAGCATGTGAGATAATCGAGTGGATGCAGCACCCTTTTATATATTCAAAACCGGTCTTTGCGCTAATCCAAAATCCAGATTTTAAACATATTTATTTTAAGGCCTGAAAATATTGCAAATGGAATTTATCAAATTAAACTATTATATACTAGTATTATAGAAGCAAATTTATAAATACTCGATTATGGAAGATGGGTTAAATATAAATTATATGTTTAGGATGTGCATAACTGTGGTGTGAAGCGTGAATATTGTGTATGTGTTTTCGAAGAGAAAATAAGTTCTTTAATTTACATTTTAACGATGAACATCAATCGCAACGGTTCGAGATAGGCAGTCTCGCGTTCGCTCGGAAAACGAAATCAGAAATAGATAAAAAGTTATCTCGACAGGCAATAATTAATCTTATTTAAGGGCGCCACACAATTAATTACAAACAGTTTACAAATGGACCCTAAAGAAATCCTGCCTCGTCTGTATCTCAGATTCCAATCTGTCCAGAGGATTAGAGGGAAACAATGTACAGGGGATTTGTTCGAGCAATTGCTGCGAAAAATGTTATGTTTATACACACTGTCGCAGCAGGAAGGATTTGTTTTGAGAGAGCGAAAGAAAAAAAAAATGAGTAGAAGAAGGAACAGACGCTGAGATTGATTGCATAAAATTGAATCAAAGGAAGTAGCATCGGGAAGATTAATAACATGAACATGAGTGGAATGGGAAGAAGACAGAAGACTATAAATAAATATGTATGGAATCGTATGATTGCATTTTCAATTGAACGGTTTCGAGTTGGAAACGAAACTTTAGTGTGTCACGCATATCGACACTTTATCAAAGTTATTTCCGTGGAATTTGATGCACATCGCCGGATAATTTCAATGCGGAAAAACTCATTTCCGGAGCTCGCGTCCCGCTCGTTTCTTCAGATTTCTAATTAGGGCAGGGAGCGATTCGCACCTGCATCTGTTGGATTCGTTAGTTTAATAATACTGAGTCGGCTCTTGTATGTAGGACGTTACTTGTGTTATATACTTTTTTCTTTTGTTTTCCATTTGCATAAATCGTATTTCGGCTCAAAAGTGTAGACGGTTTTAATCACGCCGTACGCAATTGCGATGCAGCGCACGGAATCCGCGCTAATTGCTAGAATAGGTATGATCAGATTGTTAGCGCTGTGGGATGCTAAATATGGATTTTCCTGCAGGGATGTGTGTACACGGCCGTGTGGCTAATTTTGAAAAATTTTCCAACCGCATCTAATCTCTGCAGGCATTAGTTTGATTTACGGCCAGGGACGAGTGCTGAAAAATTGCCACGGTGGCAGTTTGAAACTAGCACTGCATACAGACTATTTTTCATAATAATTTGAATATAAAAATCTATACTTCGCTTTTGCATTTTTTTTATTCTCTCCATCACTCTCGTACACGCTTTTGCTAGATCGTCTCTCTCTCTCCGTCCTCTATCCTACTAACGACTGACTGATATTAATTAGATGCCATCACGGAAAACTGCTAGACCCACTGAAAACTCATTAAGCATCTCCTGTATCATATCGCCAAATTGATTAATCATTTACCAATTTCTATGCCCGTAAAAACGATAATCTCACTTTGATTAATCATCTATGAAAAACACATATGGTTTGTAACTATTACAATCTTAATTATTCTAAAGATGCTACAATTTATTTTCAATTTTTATAAATATATATTAAATACATATGCATACATTAAATATCATTTACTTGATATTTTAGATGATTTTGTTTATATATGTTAATGTACATATAAAAAGTCTATGAGAAATAACCCATTATTATATAAATTAGTAATTTTAAGTTA
>NW_017097432.1:0-7393 GCF_001412225.1 Nicrophorus vespilloides | reverse complement strand
AAAGCAAGGTTGAAATCAATCATGGATTAACTGTGTTTTTAATTGATATTATGTATTTTTTATGGGGTGCAAACGCCAGTAATGGTATGAGATGCTATGGTATTATATGTAGCTCGGAGCAAAACGGGGGGAGGGACATAAATTTGGGCGGACATTAAAGCAACCTTAAATGCCTATTAAAAGCTGGGGACAGTGATATTGTTTAAAAGTGGTTTATTACATTTCGCGGTGCAATTAATGCGATTCAGTTGGCCACCCGTTTTTATTCTATTAATGGTTTCTCTGCAATTCGAAGGTTAACTGCTTGTCTTGATGGCGTGAGAGATCGCCGCAGGCCATGCCTTCGCCATTGGACGAAGACACGTGCATTTCCTCCCCTCTGGACCCCCCGCATCCCACCGCACTACAACAAAAACCGGACTACTAAGATTCCAGAAAGGCAGGTGTTTCTGGTAGCAGAGGAGATCAGATGGAAATCACGGCGGCAAACTCGATCCGAGCCGGTCATTATACAAAAGCCCTGCAGCAGCGATCCACTACTTTGTTTTTGTTGTTTTGTTTTAATATATCCCTCATTGATATTTGGGTTGTGATGCATGCCATGGACCATCGATGGTCATTGATATAACTTTATGTCACAGGCTCTGATACGGTCCGATAAAGTTATAAAGCGATAGTGCAATATTGCTCCTTTACAAAGTCGATCATATGTACATTTTGCAAAAAGCCTTTTTCCAGCTATATTTCCCACTCCCTTTTTCGCACACGCTCTATCAGAGCATATGGAAACTGCAGCTCGAATCCAAAATTATAGTTACAATATAGCCTCGCGGACAATATTAACTCTGGAGTCCATGAAATTACCATTTGCATTACTTCAGTTACAAAACAGCATAGCAACTAAATTAAATACTTTAAATTAACAATACACGTTTAGTACATTTTCAATTTATTTTTTAAATAGAATTAGTGGATAACACCAGCTTAAAACTACATAGTTACTAAAATTATATTTCTTTTAATTAATATGTAAAAGTCAAAATAGATTATTGCATATGTAAAAACTTGCATATAACTTAATTACTTAAATTTAAACACTTAATTAATGCGGTTTTTTTACTGAGTATACATATACATTTTTAATCCAAAGATTTAGTATCAATACATTTATAATTTTAGATGTAAACATGTGTGACAATTGAAATTACTTCATGAAATTAATTATTAATTAAAATCATAATTGTCAAATGATAATAATAAATTGATAGTAATTATAATAGGACATTATGTGATTAAGTTAATTTAGTCCTCCAATCAATTTAGAAAATTAATTAAATATTATTCTAATGCTTTAGGAAACAATTGCGTTGCGAAGTGCTGAGGTCAATTGGTCCGTGAGCTCGCATGTCCATACCATAACGAATTTACGTCGTCCAAACAATTATTTTCGGAAATTAATGATAATCAAGTGTTTTCAACATGGGACAAGGTCAACATGCTATTATTTCTGGTTACTACATAATGCGACCGTCGCTACATAATATTTAATCTATTTAATGAAGTTTAGATAACTTTAAATCAATTTTTACAGAAAATATGTCTGCAAATGTTTAGATTTCACTATTGTTGAAGTCCAGACTATAAATATGTAATGGTATAACTCATAACAATCTGGAAATGAGACCTGTTAAATAGAACCTAGTCATTATGTCTATTATTGCTATGTGGTGGAAAAATGAAAAAATATTATTTCTATATAATTTATCAAAATTTCATTGTACAGAATTGCTAAAATATATGTTAATGTTAGTTTCATATGTTCTCAGGTGTTCATCTTTTTGTTCGTGATATCGTGCGGAAATGCCTAATGAAATATTCAATTAAACTAAATAAAAATGGATTACATAAAGTATCGATTTGAGAATGTGGCTGCGCCGAAGTTATAGGGTCAAGGCGAACTGGAGGACCTTTGGTCTAATAAATATTCGATTAATGGTTCAGGTGGAAACTGGCCGGCAGCCATTTCCAAAACCGTAGAGATGCACCAAGCAATAGTTTCTAATGTAAATTGAATTGTTGCAATAATTAAATCTTGCATTATTGGTGCATATGCATGTGTTGAATAACAATTGAAGCATTCTAATTTATGGTAAGGTCTAAATGAATATTTATTAACAGTTTTTCTATTAAAGAATTACTGCCATCTAATCGAACAATATAATTCATACAATTATGTTGATTTTTGTTTACTTTCGGAAAGTAATTGACGATAATTTAGCAATTTACAAATGAAAAATGGAGAAGGCCGTATACATTATTTATTTTTTTATGTCGTGTAATTTTATCCACAATCTGTTCATCAATGTGAACATTGAGTAAATTTAAGATCGCGGTTGACATTAGGTAGATAGTCTTTCCCGGTGAATAGTTACCATTATGATGATTTTAACTTTAGTAGTATATTGATGCTCTGCGATTCCACTATTTCCTTTGACTTTGAATCTGCTGGTATCCTTTACACTGTCATTGTCGATCGACTTGGCTGAAGGTCCATATGCTGAATCTCATTAATTTCATTGTCCATCTGCGATGAACGATGGATCTCTTGCTGCAAGCACCGAGAGGGCTCACAAAGGGCATGGCTTGACCAGGATACGAACCTGCGCCCACTAGCTCGTGGGTAGGGCGACTTAACCATTCGGCTATTAGTTCGCCCCACATTCTTTATAGACTAATTATGTTTTATTATCAGCGAATATATTGTCAAATAAAAAATATTATTATCTACATTTAATAATAATAAAATGATTTTAATTAAATTAAGGTAATGAAAGAACACACGTGACGCTTCAAAAAATGATAGAAAATAAGGAAAAGTGATACCTAATTTAGATTCTGCAGGAAACAATATTTGCGTTACAAGGCAAAACTTTTTCAAGAGTGTATGTATGTATACGTGAAAAACGAGTTTGGAATTTTAGCATAGCGATACTGCGAGCGAAAATTAAAAATTAACTGTTCAACAACTTTTTTTTTTCCTCTTTTTCATTTATACAAATCCAGCTTTTCTGTGACAAAACTAAAAAAGAGAAGAGAAGAGGTAGCAATTGACTTCAATCGATACCTTTGGTTATTTATAATCATGAATAAGTAAATGCATAAATATTTCATGCTTTTGGCTTAATAAAAGTGCTCTGTTCATGTCGACAGAGATAACAAAAATGTTCGGAATGCACGCGTTTGCAAATCGGTTCATCAACACGGTTCTATATTAAAATTCCGATCATTTCCCAATTAACTAAAATGCATGCTATTAATTATTATGTAATTATGCAAACTATTTATAATTGTGTAAAAGCGTAATCATGAATAAAATTCATTCTGCAAAAGTTTAGAAGTCTGGAATAAAAAGTTGATTAATCTATTTACAAAGATAAAGATAGAAAAAAACATGCACAGGAGACGGTAGTTTACTGGGAATTTTAATATCCTCGCGGAAAGTCGCGAAAGCCAATTTGCCCTATAGGCTTTAAGGCCAAGCTGAAACGGACGAGCTGTACTTGAAGTACTTATAAATGTTTCAAATAAAACTATGATGGAGATAGAAGAGATCCAACAAATGTATATCTGCATTTCATCTGTATTTCATTGAGGGTCGTCTTTATTCTTTCGAAATGAAAGAATACTCCAACCACAACGGATGAACCCAAAAAGTGAACCGCAAATTACAAGGATTATCTATTGTTTAATACTCGCTCGAAGGATGTTGGATAAATTCCCATTTTTATATTCATTTTTTTTTTAATTTTTCACGTTGTTCGTTCGGTGGTCGTTAGTCAGGGGATTTCCGCAGCAAATATATAGTGTCGACGTCCTGGTAGGTCCCTATCAACGTTTTCCATTCCATTGTTGGAGAGATTTATTCAGCAGTTCAGTTTCAGCGCGCGTCGAATTAACCAGATCCCGTGAATTGTGAACAAATTAAGCTTAAGCAGCGAACACAAAAAAAGAGAACGCTCGGACGGCCATTAATCAACAAGGGCGCATCGATTTTCTACGCGTTTCCATTAACCCAGATTTTTGTTTGTCTACGTCGTACATATCTCAGATTGTTAGTAAAACACCTAAGTTTAAAAGCGCATCAGCAGTTTTGCTAGGTTTAGGTTAGCGGTAGTGCGAGTGTATCGCCTCGAACTTTGACGATGCGCGCACGTTCATAAATTAATCCATTACTTTCCGGCTTTAAGACAGTAACTTACAAAGATGCAATTGTGAAATCCGGCGGTATTAGGGTGTATTAAGATTAAATGCAAAACGAAAGACATTATCGCCGAAGAAGCAAATGTACATCTACTTTGTTTTCATTTACTAAGAGTAACTTATAGCCTTTGCAAATAAAAGATTTAAGTCTAATCTAATAGGATTTATGTAATACAATTTTGGTAAAACCTATTTTAATTATATTCCTAAATTATCCAAAAATCAATATATTTTTAAATGAACTACTAAAGCATACATAATTTATAAACTTATAGTCTAAAAATCAATGCATGAAATATATTTTAACATATGCATGACTACTTTAGAATTCTGAATTGATCAATTTCTTTAGTTTATTTTTTTTTATTATTATTTCTTTCTTTTTTATTATTATTATATTAACAATTTCTTAAATTTTAAAGAAAATTACTGTATTTATATAACTGTTTTTATAAAGTTTTTAATAAAGACTAAATATTATTTATTAATTTGTATCTTGTTCAAAGGTAGCAGCGTGTGTAATGGACATTGGGTGGTTTGAGGTAAATCGAGCGTAGAGTTCAATTTAAAATTTTCCGGCTCACTGGTACAACAAACTTCGGAACTTTCTTAATTGCATTCATTTGCAATAATTTCAGCCGCCAAGAGAAAAATAGAAATATCTGCCGAATGATCATTCATTCTCCAAAAAGATAATATTATGAAATACAATTTCTGAATTTGTATCAAGGTTCAATTTAACGACTGAAAGAAGAACACCAAATTTTAAATGAAATTGAAAACTTTTATACCTTTTGCAAAGAATACGCTTTGCGGTTTTGAACAAATTGAATCAATAGGAATAGGACAAATAGTAAATTATTTTGCAACCTGGGAATTAGGATTTTAATATTTAACATACAGATCACTCAAATCTACTCAATTATTTTAAGCCAATTAAATATTCGTTTGAATTACAGCACTAGATAATTACGTGCTCTTGTTGTTAATTGCATTTACATAATCGAAGAGTCACGAGCTAATTATATTTCGTGCATTCGCATTTTCAAGTATCAATATATAATTAATAAGATCTGTCATACTTCTAAATGTAATACCTCTCAATCAAATATGAAAATTGATTTTTTTTTGCCGATTCTTAATTAGGGATTAAAAAAGTTTTATATAAATGTGCACGATAACTATGTCTCTGTGTAGAAGCAAACCTTCAAAGTTTAGACTCTTCGCTTGAGATGATTAATTATGAAACTGTAAATGTGATTATTCTAATATTATAATGGAGCTGAGAGGACCGAGCGAATTTGCGGATTTCACTTTCAATTTGCCGAGATAAATAGCAGACAATTAGCCAGTGCTGAGACTCTTATTGATAATTAGTTTACGCAATTCGAGGGCTCGCAACAAATTCTCGCCAAACAGTCGCAATTTGGAGGGTGAACTAATTATCCTGGAATCGTTGATATTAGATTCGCGTCAATTATAATTGCCGCACTTGCAAGTCTATTACAAACCAATTTAATAATTCACAAAATCTATAACAAGATTATTTGCATAGTATATAGATTTTTAAGTTTATGATTGAAGAGGGAAATAAATAAAGTACGAAATATTCTTGAGAATTATTAAATCTAATTGCACTTACGATTCATATCCAACGTTACAGAACTGGAGATGGGAGCGATGAGGTTATTGTTGGAAGCCTGGCATGTGAAGACCGTGTGGAGATGTTTCCTTTGGAGTTTATCTAGGTGTAAAATATTCCTGACTCGCCTCTCGGACAGGAACTCGTAGCTATCATCAAGGAGAGCGTTCTCCTGCCACCACGTTACCTTAGGTGCAGGTCGTCCTGCGAAAAGATCATCCTTCGTTTATATGCGGCAAGAAACGAAGCTTACAATTTTTATGCTTTGCGACCACGGTATTTCATAATTACATGCCATTGCGCGGTTATTTAACACAAAATCTCCCCCCGGAGGGCGTTAAGATTGCTTCGTGAAAATTATTACTGAATTACTTTACCTCCAGTTGCGACGCAAGTTATATTAATAGATGTTCCTTCGTTGTAAGGACCAAGGATGTAATGAGGTATATGGACTCCGCGCTCATCCAATATGCTCAGTTTTTCCGGTGGGACTGAAAAACAGAAATAAAAAAACATAGATTCATTAAAGTGATCATACATCATATATTTTTATTATCTACGATTATAAAATATTCATTCGTGTGTTGAAACCGTAATAGATGAATATTTTATGTTTAGAATCGATATTCCATTATCATTGTGATTAAATATTCAGTAAACAATAAATGTACTTCAAACATGAAAGACTCGCATTTACTGATCGGCAAAAATAGATTAAATTAATGCAAATATAAATCAACCGTCAATTATAACGTATTAAGAATATTTTCGTAATAATATGACTTATTTTAATTTTTACAATTCAATGTTGTATGCAAATTTATAAATAAAGAGTGGAAAATATAAATTTTAAACTTTTTTTTTTGAGAAAATACAGAAATTTTTGAATGATGGAGACCCAAAATCCACGACAAATAGTGACACTTAGGGATGTATGTTCTCATGAAACACTTGTGAGTTTTCATCAACATGACAATGGGTCTCATCGCTGAAGATGACCAATTGACGAACCCTCTTCTTGAAGGCTTGAGTTGTTGAATCAATGTTTAAAAATAAGGATATGTAGTTGTGTCGAATAGCAATCCATTTTTAGTAATGGGTCTACTATCGAATTGTCATAATGGTTTGACTGTCAAAGCAAAATATTTTTTATGTCGTGTAATTTTCTTTATAATCTGTTCATCAATGTGAACATTGAGTAAATTTAAGATCGCGGTTAACATTAAATAGATAATCTTTCCCGGTGAATAGTTACCATTATGATGATTTCAACATTAATAATTATTTAAATCTATATACTAAATCTAGTGGTTTGAAACGCTTCAGCCTATTTGTGGTTTCACTGTTGTCGAGTATGCCAATAGCCAGAACATTAGTATGAGACTCCAATCTATCTTGGTATATACTACTAAATGTTGCTATTGTATCCTCGACCATATCTATATGAAGATTTTCGTGTATTTGTTTATTCCTGACGAACCATGGAGCCCT
>NW_017097431.1:0-2182 GCF_001412225.1 Nicrophorus vespilloides | reverse complement strand
AAAATCAATGAAATGTGAAAAGACTGCTTTTTCGACTTTTTCATTTTTCAACATTTGAACGCGAATTACAGCCATAAGAATAAAATCACAGTAATCTCAAAAACTATAATAGAGAGAATGAATCCAAAAGATGTAGATGTCAAGTATTCATGCATTACTATCTATTATTTTAATTAATTTATTTATCCTTTCTTATAACTTCAATCAAATCTAATTAAGTTATACTTAGTGTTGGAATTGACTTGGATTATCGATGTTATTCTTTAAAAAAAAAACATGCTCTAACTGTGAGTTTATGTATATCCAAGATTATCCAATTACGAGATTATTTCTGTCCGGTTTAATGCGGAGACAATAAAAAAAAAGTGGTAGTTTAAATGTATGGCGGTGTATGTATTTTTGATGGACTTGAATCGCAGCGGCAGGAGGAGGTAAAACGATGATGTTAAATAATAATAATTTTATGGAGCAATGAAATTAATTTGCATGGTGAACGAGGTACGAAGTGGCCTTAAAAGTTGCTATAAGATGTTTATTTATGTCATCCACCTATGCGCAACAGCTCCGGATATTTGCATGAGAGGTGGATGGAGGTGGCGGAGACCGTAAAATTTTATGTGCAATGTGCGAAATTTTCAGTACAGAAGATGACAACTAACAAACCAAGAACTGAAAAAAAAAATAATAAAACCAAAGACGAGAGTAGAGCAATTTTCATAAATAACGACTAATAAAAAAAAACAAGCTTTACGCACACAGCAAACACGCAGTGTTTGCCTTCGTTATTGATTCAATCAGTTGCGTTTAGTGATTGCTTATATTCAATTAACTCGATTTATCCCATCCCACAGTTTCGGTATTAAGTGAACTTTCGATTAGTCCAACTACATTACCTTGAGGTACACCACATTTTGATTTTATTTATCAACTTTAAATTATTAATACATTTTTAATGAAAGGAGTTTAAAGATTTTTTAATGAATGTAAAAGGAAACATTTAAATTTTATTACGTAATTAAATTGCTTAACTATAATATAAATTGAACTCTTTAATTTTTATTATTTTTTAATTAAAACTCTCCAATTAAAAACAAAACTCTATTAAATGATTGATATTGAAGTTCAAAACAACCGAAGGTTAACAACAATTAACAGACAATAAAATATACAAAATTGCAAAATGTTAATAAAATTTTTATCATTTGCTGTTGTGACACGAGGAATTAATTGTTCTGTCGATAATTAACAACAAGAACAACGCGTTCCGTTTTCTAATCAAAATCTCATTAGGAGAGGTGTGCAAAGCCAAGCCAAGAACGCAACAAAATTAAAGCCACTTAATTATGACAAGTCGGAGGAAAATAATTGTCTCATTAATATGCATTAATCGGATTCAATGTAAATATGTTTTCGTGCGCGCATTAATATTAATTTTGTTATTGACGATCCAAGTTTTTCATTACGGATAATCGATACAAAAGAAAATGAATGTTTCAAATCGATGCAAATTCGAAATCGGTGCTACTAACTAAATTGGCATTCCTGCAGTTAGGAGGGAAAAAAATCCTATATATTTATACAAGTCACTTAATTTAATTACCACTGCTGCAGACAGCTCTAATTGCGGTAATAGTGCATTAGCGAATTCCGATAATAAAACTCTCTGTGTACACTAATTCTGAATGTAACGACTTAATGCGAAATTGACAACATTGCACATATCAATTACTCTCCAGTTAAAGGATAGAAAATCAATGGTAACTTCAAACAAGAATAGCAGTTTAATGATTATTATATAACAATTCAAATACAAGTAGTGTAGATGTTAGATTTATAGTTATATAATACAGTTAGATTCTTTATACTTCAATTTATAGTTTTCATTTCAATTAAAGTTTAGTAATTTAGTTTAAAAATTTTTTGGATAAGTTAAACATTAAATTATAGTTGCAAATAACGCTTGAAAAAGCAGTGTTTTAACATTTCATTGATTTTCTCGAAAACTATAATACTTAGAATGAATCCAACATATGAAAGCTGAATGTTTGGTGAATCTAGCAAGTATTGATATATTACTGTGATTTTATTCTTATGGCTGTAATTCGCGTTCAAAGTTGAAAAAAAATCTCGAAAAAGCAGTGTTTTCACATTTCATTGATTTTCTCGGAAACTATAATAGATA
>NW_017097430.1:2963-31555 GCF_001412225.1 Nicrophorus vespilloides | reverse complement strand
ATTGATTTACTCGAAAATTATAATAGATAGAATGAATCCAAAATATGCATATGAAAGCTGAATGTTTGGGGAATCTAGCAGATATATTACTGTGGCTTTAGCCGTTTGGTTGTAATTCGTGTTCAAAATTTCAAAAATGCTCGAAAAATCAGTGTTTTTACATTTCATTGATTTACTCGAAAACTATAATAGATAGCTATATTATTCTCTCGAATTAGTCTCGTTTTTATCTATAATTTATCATCTAAATTATTAATTGTAATAACTTAAGGCATTTATTTGCAATTTTATTGTTTTGTTTCAACAGAAATTAGCTTTTATCAAAGAAAATTTATTACTAAATTACTCAAGTAAATTATTCCTTTTAATAGTTAAAAATAATCAAACGTAAATCATAAATCAAACATTGGATACTTAACGGACGAAGTAATAATACATAAATAATGGACAAAATCGTTGGGTACTGAGAAACGTTTGAAAAACTACACAATTTGTTTACGCGTCGTTGTTGTTTTAATATATTTATATCTATATATTTGCAATTCGATCAAGGAGGCTGAGATTTTTCTGGGAAAGTGCGGATCCGAAATAGAGCTTTCCCAGAATCCGTACGCGAAGATGCATGTGCACATTGAATTGACTCGTGTGAAAGTTTTGCAGTTTTTATCAGGCTCGAGAAGGTTGAAATTTATCTGCATGAAAATTACAACAATAAATATATACATTTCCTTACTAATTAACTCGACAAGAAATGTGCACTTACTAAGGTAAAGCATAATACCGAAAGCACCGAAACGAGAATCAGATTACAAATATTTAATTGAGAATTTTCTTAATGCAAAAAAAAACAACAGAGTTTCTCAAAAACAACAAACAGCAGAGTTTTTCAAACATAAATAATGTTTATATATTCGATACAAATCAAAATTAGTTTCATTAATTAAGAAGTTAAGAAATAATTCAGATTTAATTGTGTTTATTTTTGAGTCAGGTTCATGGAAAGAATTGTACGTTTTTTTTTTTGTTATAAGATTTGTTAATGACTTAACTATATATGTAATGGCGAGAGAACGATTCGAAAAATTTTTGGGAAACATCTAATTAGCCGACCTTGATTACATCTGCGCAAATACTGAAAGCGAAAGTGTGAAGGAAAAATCATCATCATCATCTGCAACAACAACATCAACAATAACATCAACAAAAAAAAAAAAAGAGCGGCAGACAAAACAATCGAAGAAGATGCTCATTATTTAGTCAATTTCTATTTATATCACGATTTATAATAATTATCGACTCCCAGATGCGAGAGATTAACCAATGAGCAGCATAAATTACCGGTTTCTATCGGTTCTGTAACGAAGGAATCGCATCGCAGTAATTGGCTTAACGGATGGATTGTTTTTCGTGAAGATATAGACATTTCACGTGCTTTACATCTAGAGGCCACGTCCTCGGGGCCATCACCGAATCCCACCTCATTGAATCATCATTGAAATTATATGCATAATGAAGAATTTAAACAGAAGTGTATTAAAATTAACATTTTTTTTGCGCCTTAATTATTATCATTATGATTATTGGACGTAATTTTCGGATTGCGGAAGTGACCTTTCGTCGCGATTCACTGGGAACGCGAAAATAATGAGTCCTCTTTTGGTATTTAACCGAAGCGAAACCGAAGTAACAAGGGGGCGGCTTTGTGCTGAAATAAATGGGGAGGTTTTTTTTTCCCCCAGATGGCTGTGAACGTGTGTGTATTTTTGGACCACCCCTCTCTGTGCATGCGTGCGGCGGGGGTCGAGATGAATTTAATTTGGTCTTCCAGGAATTCTCATTTTTCATAACCGAATGAATCATTTACACTCAGCAAAATGAAGAGGAACTAGTGTGATTAAATTTTGTTCTTCCTCTTGATTTTTTGGGTTTTGTTTGTTTCATTCACTTTTTTTTGTAATGAAATAAACATATAATCTAATCAATTTGTAAATGTAAGAAAAGTTTTAGAAAAATACAACAAAAAGTATTAATAATTCAACTTTTCGTAACGATTTATATATTAATTGTTGAGAAATTAGAATCGTTACAATATGTAATATGTTGATTAAATAAAAACTTTATAATTTTATAGAAAATATTTAAAAATGTAAAGAGTTTTACAATAATTTGAACTGTAATAACAAAAAGAAATCGTTAACTTGATAATTATTTAACTTTATCTTATGTTTAATGTATTGATAATTGAGGAATGAGAAGTCCTTTTGTTATAAACAAACAATAATTAAAAATTTTTTTTAATTTTCTTCAAAATTAGAAAAAAAAAATTAAAAGTTCTTGATGATTAAAGTTTAATTCATTCAAATATTGCATAATTATTATAAAAAATATCATCGAATTCCATCGAAGTTATTATAAAAATTTAACAAAATCAAACAAAAAAATAACTAAAATTTCAATTACATCAAAGTAGGCCTACTTTTTTTGGTTCCTCCTTATTATAGAAATATAGCAATTCAAAACAAAACAGCAATAACTAAAGTTTCAATTCCATCAAAGTAGGCCCTCTTTTTTGTTCTTCCGTCCACAAAAATGAAACAAAATTTAAATATTGCATAATCAGACTCTCTTTATTATAAAAAAATTACAAAATCACAATAAAATCAAACAAAGAAATAACTAAAGTTACAATTCCATCAAAGTAGGCCTTCTTTTTTTGTTCTTCCTTACACGAAAATGAAACAAAATTTAAATATTGCATAATCAGACTCTCTTTATTATAAAAAATTTAGAAGAAAAACAAAACAGCAATAACTAAAGTTTAAATTCCATCAAAGTAGGCCTTCTTTTTTTGTTCTTCCTTCCACGACAATAAAACAAAATTAAAATATTACATAATCAAACTCTCTTTATTATAAACATTTAACAAAATCAAACATAAAAATAATAAAAAATTCAATTCCATCAAAGTAGTCCTTCTTTTTTTGTTCTTCCGTCCACGAAAATGAAACAAAATTAAAAAATTGCATAATCCTACGCTCTTTATTATAAAAATTTAACAAAATCAAACAAAAACTAACTAAAATTTCAATTCTATCAAAGTAGGCCTTTTTTTGTTCCTTGAAGGAGGAACAAAAGCAATGAAACAAAATTTAAATATTGCATAATCAGACTCCCTTTATTATAAAAATTTAGCAAAAAAAAACAAAACAAAAATAACTAAAGTTACAATTCCATCAAAGTATGCTCTCTTTTTTGTTCTTCCTTCCACGACAATGAAACAAAATTAAAAAAATTGCATAATCAGACTATCTTTAATATAAAAAATTAACAAAATCAAACAAAAAAAAATAACTAAAATTTCAATTACATTAAAGTAGGCCTTATTTTTATGTTCATCCATTGACGATAATAAAACAAAATTAAAATATTGCATAACCAGATTTATTCTAAGAATTTAGAAGAAAAACAAAAATAATTAAAATTTCAATCCAATCAAAGTCGGCCTTCTTTTTTTGTTCTTTCTTCCACGACAATGAAACAAGATTAAACTATTGCATAAACAGTCGCCCTTTATTATAGAAATTTAGCTTAAAACTAAACAGCAATAACAAAAAATTGAATAACATCAAAGTAGGCCCTCTTTTTTGTTCTTTTTTTCCACAGCAATAAAACAAAATTTAAATATTGCATAATTAGACTCTCTTTATTATAAAAATTTAGCAAAATCATAACAAAATCAAACAAAAAAAATAACTAAAATTTCAATTACATCAAAGTAGGCCTTCTTTTTTTGTTCTTCCTTTCTGCGACAATGAAACAAAATTTAAATATTTCATAATGAGACGCCCTTGATTATAGAAATTTAGTAAAAAACAAAACAGCAATAACTAAAGTTTCAATTCCATCAAAGTAGGCCCTCTTTTTTTGTTCTTTCTTCCACGAAAATTAAACAAAATTTAAATATTACATAATCAGACTCTCTTTATTATAAACATTTAACAAAATCAAACAAAAAATAACTAAAATTTCAATTCCATCAAAGTAGGCCTTCTTTTTCTGTTCTTACGTTGACGATAATGAAACAAAATTAAAATATTGCATAACCAGACGCTCTTTATTATAAAAATTTAGAAGAAAAACAAAAATAATTAAAATTTCAATCCGATCAAAGTCGGCCTTCTTTTTTTCTTCTTTAATTTAAATACTGGATAATCAGCCGCCCTTTATTATAAAGAAAAAAAAACAAAATTAACAAAAGTTTCAATTCGATCAAAGTCGGCCTTCTTCCGTCCACGACAATGAAACATCTAATTATTATGACTAATTTTTTCGCTGTGTTTGTGTGTGAGTAAACAATTTTTAGAATGGTCCCGTCCCTCGTAACGATGATCATGTATTCACGCCGTAATCGATAAACGTTTCTTTATTTTATATACGTTTTTTTATATATACATATTTTTTTTTGTATACTTGCGCAAAAGAGGCGAAATAAAAATAAAAACTTTCGGCGAGGCTCTCTCGATTAATTTATTATTCAGATGTTTCCGTTTCCAATGCGATACGAAGGTTGAATATAATTGGCGAGTTGGCGAGGAGAGGAGCAAGCACACACGTATACACATATAAACATTGAAATATACACACACACTAACACACGGATGATTACGATGATGATGATGATGATTGCGATGAGACAGTTCGCGGATGTAGGAAATGCTTTCGTTGTTTCTGCCTCCTCCTGCTGTTGCTTCGTCCTCTCTCAAGAGGAGGAAGGCCAATTTCGTGTTTATTGTTTTAGCCCCAATTGACGCGAATTACCGCAATCAATAACGAGAGAACCGTCTGCACGGACGAAAATAGGGATCATATCGTAACGAAACGAAAACGTCTCCACGTCCAGACATCGCTTATTTATTAGCAAATTGAACGATTTGCGATCGTGCAAATTGAGCTGTGATCACAAATAAACATCATAATCAAAGAAAATAAACTGAAAAATGTTTTATTTGCGTCTGGAAATTGAGAAAATCAAGTCAGTTTTATTCCTTATCCACCCTTCTTTTCTCGCTCTGTGTGTACAATCTCTTCTCTCCTTTGTGTTCTCCCCCACGGCCACCCCTGACGGAAACCAATGTTGTTTCTATCGATTTTCTCACTGCAACGTGGATTACATTCGCAATATAATACGAAACGCGCGCGCCTGGCATCTTCACTTACTCCATCCACCCCAATTCCAGCTCCATCAAATTCACTCCTCGCACTCGTAAATTCCCTGCGGTTTCCATCATCCGACATACGAAATCATTCACATCACAGTCAAATATCTTATGTTACATATGTATTTCATTCTAGTTTACCTAAAAGTTTAATTTCAATAAAAAAAATAATGTTTTACTACACAACCAAATCTTCCTTTGTCTAAATTACTTCATGATTAAAAATGAAATTGTAGACAAGCAAACTGTATATGGAATGTGTGTTTACAAAATTTAGCTAAATTATAAGCAATTATAGAAAAATATAGAAAAAAAAAAGTGAGTAAACAAACAAGTTTTTGCTTCGAATCTCATCTCGAATGTGGAAACTCTATTTACTTATACGGAATTGAAATTCGTTTCGCTATAATTAGAAGTTATACAACGGGGAATAGATCGCAACAAACGTTTATTATGTTCTTGCTGTTTGCGCTCGGCGCCAAGAAGATATCAATTAAAACCCGATGATTTATTCATCAATTAGAAGAAAAAAAGAGTCTGATGCACTCACCGGTATAAAAATAGCAAAACCAATTTGCCTATCGCTCGAAACCGCAGACTTTTCTCAGATTCTCTCCTGCTCTCCCGGATTTCTCTGATAACCGAAAAACATGTGCACGAGATGGAGAAAAACGATTACCGGGAAATGTAAAAGTTTTATTTTATCTGCAAAACTAGGATGAGAATCCTTCGCGGAATTACAAAGAATTACGAAAAAGACCTCCACGAAATTGGTTATTCGTTAAACGTGTTTATTACAAGGATCAACAATTCGTAAGCTAAATAGTGGCAAAGTTGACGTAATTTCTTTAAGTTTCAGATCAAACTTTAGAGATGCAGTTACTTGTGAACGTTTATATAACGGAATACCATTTTCAGGAAAATTAGTATTGCAGTATTACGAAACGTGCGAAATTTTAAATGCAAACAGTTTAAAGCAATGAAGAATCAATTATTTGTTGAATTCCTGGACGGCTCGACGTTCCATTAACGTTAATAAATTAGGTGAGAGAGGCGAATGGAACTTCTCAATTGATCGATACAAATACGAATTGCGAACGTTTATTGTAAATGTAATATTTCTTGTTTGTTTGGTAAATAAATTATACATTACAGAAATAACTAAAGTAATCAAAACGTACGTTAATTTGTAATTTAAGCAGACTTGTCTTCATTAAAGTTTACTGTGCTAACCGGGCGCTATAATTCTTGGAAATTAATGGCATGCAAAAGCGCGCACAACTTTGTGAATCACCAAAAAGGTGAAATTATCAACATGGGACCAATTTCTGTAAATTACCAAAAAAACTAGTTCAATTCTAATACAAATCGTGTTAGAAACGTTTTCTTCTATTATTATTTGTATTTAATTTTAACAATTTTCTTGAGCGAGTCAAGAAGATAATTATACACAACTCTCGAGCAAAGGTATTACTGTCAATTTCGTTTCCTCAATTAGTCGCCGGATCGATGGATGAGTCAAGCTAATTACATAAAATAATTAATGTGACTCTCGTTAATAGCAGGAACGATGCCAAATAAGGGAGAAGAGACCTGCGTTATTAATTGAGTATTCAATTGTTTTATCTTCTTTTTTTCTTTGTTTGCATGGAGTAGTCGACGTTTCCATGATTATTCATCCTCATCCTTCGCTCGTATATCTGAAAAAGACAAATACGTAATAAAATGTTATTTACGACCCGCTGCGAAACAGCAGTAAACGTCCTTATAAATATTATTTATATAAAAAAGAAAGAAAAAAAAAAAGGATAATAACACGATTTTTAGACTACCGACTTCATGCTTTAAGAAGACTTGCAAGAATTGCTGATTTCGTTTTTTAGTAACTAATGTAGAAAGATAATAGTAATCATTGTTTGTGGGCGAACGCAAGGTTCTTCCAACTTACATATTATTATTATTATTAACAGCATCCTCTTTCACGCGACTTCCTCGAGCAATAAACATTTAAAACCATCCGAATTTGCAAGTAGTTTGTTAAAATTGTTAACTTAATTTGATAATAATTTGATTAATTAGATTATTATTTGAAAGATTCGAGATTTAGTTTCTTAGAATTACGTTGAATGAAAGCAGAGATGAAGCTGGAACGAATGTAATTAAAGAAAATGAATAGGTGGTTATAATTTATACTAGATTATAATGCAATTCCGTTCTCGGAATCCAAATGTTTCGTTTCTCGTTTACGGTTTCGGAAGACCGAAAAAAAAAAAGGAAAAGGAAAAGAGAAGACAACAGGAGCGGTGCAGAACGAAATTTCGGAATGTTTTAATCGTGCGGTTCTAAGTATCAAAGTTAATTTGCCATCGAGGAACGATTCGTTCGAGGATTCCGAAGCTGCTGCTGCTGTTACCAGAAAAAAAGGACCAAATGGAATGAATGGAAATTTCCATCCGGATTAATCATTGTAATTTGCGATTCGTCGGAAAATTATTGTTTACTGTATCGGGCAAAGACCACGTTTCGCCGAAATTAAAGTGTCAGGACTTTGAATGCTAGGGGGGGGGAGAGAGAACTTGGTGAAGAGGAGCGTGGAAAAGAGGACGGTTCTTGTGAATCGCTACACGTAATCAGAATTCGTTTAAAGAAAAAAATACACATGTTCGGCATGGGGAATCGAGTGCGTTATGTAAATGACAATTAGGTCCGTTAATTAAGTCCGAAACCAAAACCAGAAAACAAAAAAAATATTGTAGACAGAGATGATGGTAAAGGAAAGCGAAGATGTTGAAGTTCAAGGAAAGAGATGTATTAATACGATTGGGACGACACAGAAAAGTTCATTAACTCCTCCTGGGTCCGAGATTTTGCATAATGAAGAGAGGATACGTTATTATGAAAGAGTTCTTTTCCTCGGCGGATGTTCCTTTGCACGCTCCGCTTCAGATCCGTTCGCCTGTTTCAGAGAGAAGAAAGAAAAAGCAAAAAGCAAGCAAATCCAAGAGAAAAACATCAACTGTAATTGTATCAATCTTGATCGCGAGGGAAACGAATTTTCGGGGAAACGAAACAGGAGCCGAATTGTTCGGGCCAGGAAACATAAATCTCCAGACCCTTCATAATTAATTCAAAATTAAATCGTAATTTCAAAAAGGACCCTCTTTGTAATCGCAATAATTGATTCAATTTAACATCATCCAGATTGCTGTGTTTTTTTTGTTTTGTTTTTGTTTCGTCTGCTCTTGATCTTGATGCTCTCGGTGATCTAAGAAGGCCGATCGTCTCTTATGCAAATACACTTTCCGTTTTGAAGTTCAATGGCGGAACTTTCCAATCCATTACCTGCCTCAACGTGATCTTAACCTTAAACCGAACGCCGTAACGTAACTTTCCAACGAACGCCCGTATTGTTGTTACGCAACGACTTACCGATTTTTGTTTTTTTTTTGTTTATTTCGCTCACATCCGAATCCGAAAAACAAAACGTACTTTGAAACACGGATGAATCGATTCTAGAAATAAAAATAAACAATCGATGACGCGCGAAATGCGGTCCAGACGATCATCAATTTTTCCTTACAGATTTGCAAGAATCCCAGTGACCTCAGATCATTCTTCCAATGTTTATGGGTATAACCCATCACCAAGACGACGACTGGATTTATTTAATTTTATTTTCTAGAACGTATGCAGATTCTAATCATTCAACTATTCAATCCTTTTTTGTTTTACCGTAACGCATCTTCCGTTCCTTTTGGACCGGTAATTTTATTTCGCCTTTTATTAATCAAATCCACGAATCTGACCAGTTCTCGTCTCCATCCAAGGATCGGGGCAATCACGAATCACAAATTCATTAGCGAAAACTGTAAAACTTACAAAAAAAAAAAGAACTCTAATGGGACTTGTTGCGCATAAATTAGTCACTTTATGTGGGTCAAATGCACGTTTCGTTTTAATTGATTAAATAACATTCTTCAGATTTAACATCAACTTTTACTACTTTAGGAAACAACCTTTTCTTGGCGTAATTAAAAAATAAATACTACCACATTAGGACAAGGATAATCGATTGGATCAAAATACGCTTACGTAACAAATGTTAATCCACTATTTGCTATCAATAAGGAAGAAAACTTAATTTTTATACAAATAGTTAAAACACTTGAATCATTACGTTTTATTTCTAATCATATTTCCAATTCTAAATTGATTCTCGACTCGATTAACATAAATAAACACATTTAGTCGAATCTCATTTTGCGTAAGAGTTAATATATCAAGGTTAACGAACGTCACACATTCGTTCTACTTCATTATTGGAATGTTTAAAAGTTTTTTTTTTTTTAAATCTTTAGGTCAAACGTATTTGTTTTGTTTTTTTCTATCCGCCATATGTTTATATTTGCTTCATTAACGTAATTAACCGATTATACAAATCACTTCTACAACATATTTCCAAATATATCACCGCAAAACTGTACATCACTAAATATATTCGTATTCACAGCTTATCTTTACAGTTACCAAATGATATATGCATATACGTAAAATCATATTAATTTCATTCATTAATATTTTCACAAATTAAATGTCAAATTGACAGCTATTATTTAATTGTCACAATTTAATTGTCACAATTGACAAATTGTTATTTTTTTTTATTAAGATTCTATTATCCGTTAGTTGCGAGTTCAGTTATAAAATGAAACTAGAATAGTTTAAATTTAATGTTACGCATTATAATGTTTTCTGCCTATTTAATTATAGACTAGATTCTTTTTTTATTTAAACATTTCTCTTAGTAGGTTGAGGTTAAGGTAATTAAAGTGAACCATTTGTTGTTTTTTTTTTGTCATGGCTGATGTTGATTTGTCTATCTGCAACAGTATAAAAAACGAACTAAATCCTAGACCAGGAAAGAAATGCTGTTTTTTTTTGTATTTATATATATAAAAGGAATGCTTTTTTTAATAGGCACATCGTAAACTAGTCGGGAATCAGATAAAAATACAAACTGGATCAAAGGATTATTAGTTTCCTTCTCTTTACCACTATTTTTTTTTTTCGCTTCTCTTCAAGGAAAAGCAAATAAATCGATGACAGTCCAAACTATTTCGGATTCAATGCCGATTCTCATAAATCCTAATGAATCCTTTGATTGACCTCAGATGTATCGCTTAATGGCTGTTGGGTTTGTCCCGGAAAAGCTTTAAATCCTTTTCTACGTTATCTAATTAACGAAAAAATTGCATTTACACAAGAATCCGATCACTTTTTCTATATACATCAATCTTGACTTTATCTAGTTATCATTTTCTTTCTTCAACTGTTATAATAAAGTTTGTTTTGTGCGAAACAAAAACTCATCATCGTCGATTCTTTTCATCTTGGCCGACCCTCCAAATTCCATGAAACTCAAAACTACGGATTCTACAGCCTTCGCAATCAATCATTTGAATACCATCACTAATCACGTTTCAGTCAAATGAATTTTTTTCTATCGAGTCACCTTGTCTTAAATTACACAAATCTCTGGTATTTGTTTTTTTTTGTTTTTTTTTTTGGAAATGTCACATACGATAATAACGTGTAATTGAAATGCTCGTTAAATTAACGTGCACTAAACAGTACAAAGTTTAGTATTATGTCAACTTGTAACTACGGTAACCTTACACGAATACGAAAACAAAAACGAAATGATTGCGATTGTTACCAGGCAGACGCTATTAATTATGGTAACTACGTGTAATGTCAATTCGACAAACAATTTTTTTGCGAAATGCAATGAATGTAATTGTAATTGAGTGAATCTAATTGTAGTTGAAGTGTGCAGACTATCTTGGTGTTATGTTTAAGTAGAAATAGAGAAAAATAGATCAAACTTGCCGATATATAAAGATAGAGAGAGATGCGAATTGGAGATGAATAAATGCAGTTGGCGATGTGATGGAAGGTGGGTGTTTGAAAACGCTGAAGAAGAAAAGTTGAAAGGGAGTTTGTCGGTTGATCTATTCTTGGATTGACCACTTTTTCTTATACGAGAGTGCCATCGCTGTGAATGTAAGCATGTAGTGTGTGTGTGTGTGCATTTATAGTGTCATTGTTCAAGTTTTTTATTGCAATGTTTCTTTGTTACACACTCCAGTTGCTCATCGTCCAGCTCCATATAGGTCTTTCCTCTCTCCTCCACCACCAAACCGAACAACATACAAACACAATCGCATACATTTTATTCAATACCGTCGAGGCTCATACACATTTAGATATATATATATATGAAACGAATACATTTTATAAAGCTGTTGTTTGTTGTTGTTAAGGCCCGATTCGCTCTTTTTTAATTGAATCAAAGACCTCTGTTCCAAAACAACCTATCAACGGCTTCGCTTGTTGCTCCTGACAACGATGATGTTGTTGTTGTTGCTAATGCATAATTCCGCTACGCCTAAAATCGGTAGATCGTTAGAACAGATGGCCATGCTTTCGTGACATTTGGCACCTTATGGTGTCTGCGTGTGTGCAGGCAACATTTTTTTTTCCTCTTCGTTTGAGGAAAATGAGGGCACCACGAGGATCACCGTCGCATCCGTCATAATCCCTCATCGAAACGAGGATTTGTTTCAATTTGCTTACCCACATTTCACGAAATCAATCAACGGACTCACATTCCGACACATCGCATTAAGGCCGCATCTTCCTACAATTCACGTTTCTCATGGGTTACTCTTTTCAGAATGTCCGCTTTAATTACAGCTTTTCCATTCATCGACACAATCTCAGCAGATTTCAAACACTTAAATATCTTACATATTAAAAATTCCACTGTATTTATCAGTTTAAAACCGCTAATTCAATTTACCACTAAGTATTAGTGTTAAGAACCATAATTGTCGGCAGCTCTCTTTGATCCGATTTTTACTAATTTTTTTCCAAAAAATTTCATTTTTTATTACTTCTGTGCTTTGAATACGAAACAATCACTACTAATAAGCAATACGTGTCAATAAACTTCAAGAAACAAATTTTTAGGTATCAATAAATAAATATGTTACTATGGAAATGTTATAAACAAAGTTATAAACAATAGAAAACAGTAAAATTTGTATTTTTGGGTCATCTAAAATATAAAAATCTTTAATTTTAATACAAAAACTGGTATCGTTTCGATAATTAAAAAGGAAATACGTAAATGTGCATTCACAGTTAGATCGCTGCCAAGTAATTTGTTAAAAAGCAATTAGAAGTAGACAAAAAAAAAATGTGTGTGCGTGTGGTTTTTCGGTGATTGTTGTTTGCGGTCGCAATTTCCATTTCGGTATGCGCTCGTTCTTAATAGTTTGTTAAATAATAGGGGCAATGTCTACATGAGACAATGAAATAATCATAAGCAGCAGTAGTTTACACTACTCCAGTATAAATTTCCGATTGTTTAACTCTTTCTTCGTCTTTCTTTCTTTGCAGTCCGTTTGTGTGTGTGAAGAAACATTATTTTACCGCTGCCTGGAAATTTGTCGAGAATTTGGAAACGCGCCATTTTTTAGGTCAAATTTATCAAGTGTATTACAGTTAGAACACAGTTACACGTACAAGAACAACAAGAAATAGAGGATTTATCAATTCAAATAATACGAAAAGCGAGTATAATTCGAACGGAATGAAGACGCTTGTAATTGTTTCAATTCATGCCGAAACAAGAAATGGGCGGACATCAACAGCATTGTTTCCATTGTCGGAATGTTTGCGTCTAATCCAGAAAATGGACTGTGACTAAATCGCTAATTTTTTGTTACTCACCTTGCAAAACTGTATTTCTGAAGAATATGGAAATTGAAAAGGCCATAATTTTGTCATTCGATTATCTAATTGGTGTACGTCGTGATGACCATACTTAAAACCTAAATTAGTTATAATTAAGTAAGTGAAATTTGCAATTCTTGTGATTAATGGATATTATTTAGCAATCGCGTATACATTCTCGGAATAATTCGGATCTTTCTTTTTGCCAATTCGTGAAATATTTCAGAAATGGAGTTATGCGCGTTTCCAGCGTATTAAGTATAGGAGTTTAGTGTATATTCTATTAGGGGCAGTAATTGCTAATCCCCGGTGCTAATGATATGCTAATGATTATAGTGTGCAATAATGGGATAAATATAGACGGCTTTTTAAGCTCGTCTCTCTCCATCCCTCGCATTCCGCATCTTTTTATCTGTCCCTGTCTCTCTCTCTCTTCTGTATTCGCCACGTACAGCCCGACATGTTATAAATCCATATAAACCTGTTCTTTCTCAAAATAACCACAAGTGTACATGAGAGACCGGAGCAACATTAATTTGCGCCGGCCTTGGCCAATGTCGTGCAACCACCGTACGAAGAAGAAGAACAGGCAGATGATGATGATGATGAGTACGAGCAGAAGAAGGAAAATGCAGAATGAAAGAAGAAAAAAAACGCAGCGGAGAAGAGTAATGTTGGAAAAAGCGAGGCGTCTTCTACATATCTGTCTTTCGCTTCTCGTTTTGTCAGGTCGCCCCCCACAGGTCGCTTGAACTTGAAGAGAACAGTTCTTCGGTGAAATAGCAAACCAAAAAAAATAAAATAAATAGAAACAACTCTGGGGCATTCGTAGCCGAATGATAATAAAATAAACCATCCGCTATCTTCGCTCATTTATCCGAAATGCTTGAAAATAAATAAAAATAACCCGAGCGAGAAGGGGTCAAGCCAATAATTTATCATAATTACATCACGTTCTCGATTATCCAACGGCGGACATCTCGAAGATAAATCCGGAATAACGTCGTTCGTTCTTCGCAAACGGATAAATTTTGATACCAACGAGATCGGAAGCAATTCGCTTAACGGTTCTCATTTGCAGCAATTACGAAAATTCGTAATCGTGTGATATAGTCCATGTAGTCTTAAAGACGAACGATAATGACCGACATTTTTGAGTAAAGCAAATTGTATACTTAACAACTAACACATATATAGACAAATATAAATCAACAAATAGATTTAGTAATAATAATACATCGATATTTCTGATTTTTAAACCATTAATCTTAACACTGCCCAACAACAATAAACACATCTTCACAATTTATCTAATTACTAATTAACCAAGTACGCTAATTGTATTATTAAAAATGATAATTAAAGACAAAACTACGACCTTTCAAACGAGCCTACTTGAAGATTTGCTTTGTTTATAATTTTCCTAAAATTGGGCAATAAAAATCACATACTAATTGAATCATCAAAAATGCAAATTGAAGAAAAGCAAATTGTATACTTAACAACTAACACATATATAGACAAATATAAATCAGGAGATAGATTTAGTAATAATAATACATCGATATTTCTGATTTTTAAACCATTAATCTTAACACTGATCAAAAACAATAAACACAGCTTCACACTTTAGCTAATTACTAATTAACCGAGTACGCTAATTATATTATTAAAAATGATAATTAAAGACAAAACTACGACCTTTCAAACGAGCCTACTTGAAGATTTGCTTTGTTTATAATTTTCCTAAAATTGGGCAATAAAAATCACATACTAATTGAATCATCAAAAATGCAAATTGAAGAAAAGCAAATTGTATACTTAACAACTAACACATATATAGACAAATATAAATCAGGAGATAGATTTAGTAATAATAATACATCAATATTTCTGATGTAATCGTGTGATATAGTCGATGTAGTCTTAAAGACGAACGATAATGACCGACATTTTTGACCAATAAAACAAAAAGCAAATATGAGCTCTTCCCTCTGGCTACTCGAACGGCGTTTTGATGGATGACGACTCGAATTAGTGCAGAGCAAAGTCCGATAACTATCGACGAAGAAAACGCAACGTCTTTTGTTGTCCAACAATCGAACTTTTTCGTTTTTGTTCCACCCAAAAACAAATGATCCAATCTACTGGTAACTGTATCCATCTTCGACTACGAAATACTCGATGATAAATTGAAATTTTTTGATAGTAAAATTGATCATGATTAACAGCTACCATCTCGCATATTTCAATAGAATCATAATTAATTTAGCCATTAACAATTTTTTTTTGGTATAGTTTAATAACATACACATTCTAATTTGATCACTAAAGTAAAAACTAAAAAAAGACGTTATAAAGAACACCAAACTGTTGCTCTAATTGTAAGTTAATACATAAAATGAGGTTTCCGTTAGTGGCTCCAAAAGTACTTACATCATTAACTGAAGAACAAACAAAAAAAAAAAAACTTTAAGATTTAGCATTCACGACACCTCACTTCACCGGGTGTCGTGAATGTTAAATTATTTACAATTTTTTTTTTGCGACAAAACGTGTTAACGTAATTTGCGATTTGCATCTGTGCACGCGAATTACACAATTCATTCGGAACCGTCCTTTGTTACATTTCATTACACTTCTGCACCAATAAATTAAGTATATAATAAAATGCAGGAGTCGTCGTGTATTAATGATGCATTAATTTGTAACTGGAATTGGTCAAAAAAAATAAATAAATAAAACTCATAATTCTTCAAGTCTGCAGCCCAATTCGTTTCATTACAAATCGATTCGATTTAATCATAGTAGGCAGTTCGACTTGTTAACATCACTTTTTTTTTCTGGGTCCACTTTTGTTTCTGCATGCAAATTTATGCGCTGAGAGCGCTCCAAGTGGCAGCGACGTAATTCACGACTCGAATTAATCCTTAAGACAATTCCGATTGATTTACGATGAGAATATTTTTTCTTTCTTTCTCTGAATCGAACGCATTTCTCTAATTGATCTTCACGTGCACCTGAATTGCGTTAGGCAAAGTCCAAAGTTCGTTGCGAAACAATTCTTTCTCACGCCACGCCACTGGACTTTGGATCCGAATGATCCATCCAGCAAACTCGGAGAAGAGTCAATTAATTTTGTTTACATAAATGCATCTGAACAATGCACCTGGATTTGCATGCTGAAGATATATTTGTGTGTGCGTATTTGTATACTCTTTACTTCTGATAAGGAAGTAAATGCGGCCTCCTCCACCTCTCTCTCGCCTTTGGCCAAAGTCCAAAGGTCAATTGCGATCTGCCGACTTATTTGCGAAAAGAGAAATAAACGAATCCTGTAATCTAAGGAGTTGCTCGAAAAAGGGATCCACGAATGCGCCGCGCATACTTTCAGGGATTAAACGTTTATACATAAGATTTAGATACAAGATTTTTAAACCATTAATCTTAACAACAATAAACACATCTTCACAATTTATCTAATTACTAATTAACCAAGTACGCTAATTGTATTATTAAAAATGGTAATTAAAGACAAAACTACGACCTTTCATACGAGCCTACTTGAAGATTTGCGTTGTTTATAATGTTCCTAAAATTGAGCAATAAAAATCACGTACTAATTGAATCATCAAAAATGCAAATTGAAGTAAAGCAAATTGTATACTTAACAACTAACACATATATAGACAAATATAAATCAAGAGATAGATTTAGTAATAATAATACATCGATATTTCTGATTTCTAAACCATTAATCTTAACACTGATCAACAACAATAAACACAGCTTCACAATTTATCTAATTACTAATCAACCAAGTACGCTAATTGTATTATTAAAAATGATAATTAAAGACAAGACTACGATCTTTCAAACGAGCCTACTTGTAGATTTGCGTTGTTTATAATTTTCCTAAAATTAAGCAATAAAAATCACGTATTAATTGAATCATCAAAGATGCAAACTGAAGAAAAGCAAATTGTATACTTAACAACTAATACATATATAGACAAATATAAATCAAGAGATAGATTTAGTAATAATAATACATCAATATTTCTGATTTTTAAACCATTAATCTTAACACTGATCAACAACAATAAACACATCTTCACAATTTATCTAATTACTAATTAACCAAGTACGCTAATTGTATTATTAAAAATGATAATTAAAGACAAGACTACGACCTTTCAAACGAGCCTACTTGTAGATTTGCGTTATTTATAATTTTCTTAAAATTGGGCAATAAAAATCACGTACTAATTGAATCATCAAAAATGCAAACTGAAAAAAATCAAATTGTATACTTAACAACTAACACATATATAGACAAAATCAAGTTTCAGATAGATTTAGTAATAATAATAATACATCGATATTTCTGTATAGCAGGAACTAATTACGTAACTGATAGATTTACGGCCATTCCGTATTTAACAGTAGTGTTGTAAAATGCTCGCCGATAAATTCACTCGATAGCAGTTTAATTATGTAAAAAGGACGATTCACCGTTAATTGGATACGAAACGTTGCCTTCACCAAAATTTTGGCAATCTCCGATTTAAAACGCGTCTCAATCAGAAACTGGATTCCATATTTAGTTGTAAATCGATTAAACGTATGTTAAAAATACTAAACGAATCCGTTAAAACTTGTTTATAGTATTTTTTTTTTTTAATTTATAACTTATAAAAAACGCATAATAAATTATAGTTTATTAAAATTAATCTATTAAAGACTATAATTTAAGTAAACTTAAGTACTTTTTAAATTGAATTGCGGGAAATCCTTGTCGATTGTTACAATTACAAAGTGTTACTGGAGGTTTCGACGAAATCCTGCGGATATCTGTTTGAAAAGACGGCTCATTTAAATGGAGCGTTTCCGTGGACGTAACAGTACATTGAGCCACACTTTAGAAGATTGTGATTTTGATATCCTGTCCTCTCCTTTCGTTAATAAATACAACGGAAACCGAATGTTGGAAATACATTTAAATCCATCCTGACTGAAGCTATTAATCATTGATTTTTTACAAAATTTAACATTGAGTTTGACTAATGAAACTAATGTTAAACATAGTAATAAAGAAATGGTGTTAAAAGTGGAATTACGTAAAGTTGAATTTATGATTGGAATGTAAGAAGGACGGTAAAAGTCTTTGGAAAAGTAAGCGGAAAAGGTAAACACGGTGTGTGAGAATGGTTCGGCTAGTTTTTCCAGTCGCCCGGGGTCTAATAGAGTCGATTGAAAATGAACAAATATTTGCGAAAGGATTGTTGGTTCTTGTGTGTGTGTTGTTGTCCGGTTGGGTTTTCGAGTTGATAGAAGAAAGTGTATTGTGGCTATTACGTAAATGGTATTGGACCATTACGGGGATCGTTAAACAGTTGGACAAATAGGTGGAAGATGATCCCGCGCCTTTGGAGAATCACTTAGCCGAAGGAATATGGTAAATAGACGGACAATGGTAATAAATTTTCGTATGGGAAAAGAGCGACGGTCTCTCGCGTCTCGCCCACGCGACTCTATAAATATCCACGGACGGACTCGCGTTTTATAATCTACAAAGTGTGAATTATATCATCGGAAAGTGGACGTTAACATGCGTGTTGCACCGTGTATGAGATGAGATGAGGATGGAGAGAGGAATGATGTTGATGATGATGATGAGAGAAGAAGGTGGAGGTTTCACGAAGAGTGTAGCAAGTGCAAGCAAGTGCACGAGTGTCCGTTAATCGAGGCGACGAGTTCAATGTCATATGTTGTGTATGTGTGTAATTGCTCTAGAAATGGTCACTCACAATGACCCAGATCGAACGCCGCCGGTTCCTACACTTCGTGCAACGTGCAGCAACACCTCCTCCTCCTCGTTTTTCCTCAACAATTCGACCGTTTTCTTCCTCTTCATCATCGACGAGATCTTTCTTTCACCAGCAGTATAATTGCATACGAAATTTCGGGATTCCTCGCGCGCGAGGTCAGTCGCTCGGCCCGCGGCGCACAGCCTCTCCTCTCCATCCATCCATCCTATGAAGCAATATTGTTTCCTCAAAAATAGCTCTAACGGTGAACCAAACAAAAATCCAAACACGAAAAAAGTGTCCGGCCGAAGAGCACTTCTTTTACGAAGAACAAAAAGAGAACAACAAAAGTAGACATATATTAGCGTGTAGAAAGATAGATAGACAGAGAGAGAGCGAAAAAATTACACAACATTACACGAGATCGAATTATTATTTCAAATTGGCTCACGTACATTTGGCTCTTTTTATGTGTGATCCACACTCGCTTCGGAACACAATTTCAACTTGAATAGGGAATAACTGTGTTTTTCTTTCCATCTTCTCTCTACTTCTTTTTTTTTTCTTTTCTTTTCTTCCATCACTTGCTGCCTGCTCCATTCTTCTTACGGTTTCCACTCCTATTCGATCTCCTTTTTCTCCATTTTATTGTCTGCACGGCGAAAGTGCATGTCCGAAAGGTACACGTCGTTTCCCTTTTGCGCACCACAAAAACGCCAAACACTTTCCGGTAGTTCAACAATCCTTACGGTACATTTCGTCCAAGAATCGTCGGTCTGCAATCATCCAATTTTTGGATGGAACCGGCAATTTCACGCTACTACCGATTGCAACATTCCCACATCCACGAAACCGCAAGATTCTTTATCATTTCAATTATTGTTATGAGAATTGAAATGATTGTACAACATACATTTTCAAAGGAAATTAGATCATCAGCGCACTATAATACATAAATATTAGTTTCTTACAATCAATAATTACATTGAAAATGTTAAAAAACACTTAAAATATTCAATATTTAATTAATTTAAAAAAAAATAGTAATATTATTTATTTAATAGATTTGTCAATACAAGATTGATAGATTTTCTTAAAGTAAGTAAATTTGTAAAGTACACTTAACACAGTTTCCAAATTGTGGACAAGGATTTCCTAAATTGATAATATTGATTTCTTAAGATTTCTAATTCACATTAATTATTTAGTTATTACCTTTTTGTTAGTTAGAAATTAAATATTTTAATTAGAAGACTGATAGATTCTTTTAAAGTACTTTGACTGTTTTTTTTTATATTTTATTTGCTAAATCAATTAGTTATGTTCGTAAATATTTAAACATTTGTTTATTAAATTTGAACATTATATAAATCCAAAGAAGAATTCACGTATAAAAGTTGATTTTATCGACAAATTTTATACATAAATCTAGGATATTTAAAGCATATAAATTCATAAAATTAAGCTTCTACAACTTCTTTAATCTTACTAAAAAATGATCTTAAAACTAATCCATCTATTGCAAATTTTCTTGACTTGAAATCATGTGGTTTCTTTTACGTAATCGAAATAGTTTTGTTTCTTTCTTTTTTGCGCTATAAATAAAAAACTAACTGAATGAATGAATGATATAACACATTCCGTGTAGACCATCGGAATACCAAAACGTAAAGGAAAACACTTTTTGAAAGAGTCACAAAACGCAGGCTTTGGACGTATATTTGAATGAAGAGGAGAAGAAGAATAAGAAGAATAAGAAGAAGAAGGGTAAGCTCCCGTGCGTTATGTAAATATGCTAATCCATCTTCATTTGGTATGCGACCGGTGTGCACGATTTGAAAGGAATTTTTCACGTTTCGGTTTTTTCATCTTTCTCACTTCACTTCTGCTTCGTTCGACTACATACGTACATATATATATATTTTTTTCTTTCAATTCGTTCTTCACCTATTGCTGCACGAATCAATTTCAATTATCCATCGAGTTTACACGGAGAATCGACAATTCGAATCGATTATCCGAACATGCGAAATTCAATTAGTCTTCCACCTCGAAACACTCTTCCAAAAATCAACGATTTTCAGCACCGATCGATGCATAAGTATCGGTACTTTATACGCCGCAATTAATCTTGCACGCTGCGAAAAGCACGTGCGAAGAAATGAAGAAGAAAAAAACTGTAACTTGGAATGATTGAAACGCTGCAGCGGTCTTTGAACTTAAGCCAAGGAAAGCATTTATCACCTAATAAAGATTGCCTCACCATTGTGTACTGCCTTAATCTATCGAATGTAATAATCCAATTTATTGCCTTTCGCGATATTCAATCGGGGGGAGAAAACAACTATTAATAACATAGTCTCGACGATTTTATGTCTAGAAATTGCGCGTAACTAACTAACATTTCCTGTCGATATTACAGTTTCATTGTTAAACTTTGATAGGTGGACAGTAAACAGTATAAATCTGCTAGTTGCAAGAAATCTATGCTAATTTTTAGTATAATACAATGGAAATATGTGCATGTTAAATTGAATGAAATCAGAACTGTCGTTAGATTCTAATTAGGTGAGACAAGTGTTTATTGTTTAAATTTTAATATTCAACGAGCGTTGTAGGAGATCGTAAATTGATGCTGTCTAAGCTAACGAAAGTGTAATAATAAATAGTGAATCAATTGCGTGCCGATTGAATGAATGAATGTATGTATGAATGAATGAATGAAGCGGATATTAGATAAGCGCTCATAATTGCTCATTGATGAATTCCCTCCACTGCTGCTGCTGCTGCTGCAGTTCTCACCGTCGTTGAAAGCCGCGAATCCTCCTCGTTCCATCCAATGCGAAATTTATGGATTTATGCAGCAAACGTGAATCAGACGCGAAAATTGTTATTTGAATGGACATTTTCGTCTTGTTTGCCTCGCATTTAGATTGCGTTCATCCGCTGAATGACAATCAGCCGGATTAGAATTGGTCTGGTGGTTGAATTTCTGTCCGAATCGGTGGCCGAGAGCAACGTTCACACATTCTTCGAATCGCATTACATAATTTACCAATTCTAAATCGTTCGTTTCGCTGCCGTGAGAAATGCGCGCGCGAGTTCAGGGAGGAAAGTCCACAGTATTTCCAAAACGGCGAGGAAATGCGGCGACTGTCGTCTACATAGTGAGAGAGAGAGAGAGAGAGAATAAGAGGTTGAGGGACGAACGAGGGTGGAAAGGTTCAAGCAACTTTTGAACGAAAAGAAAGAGGAGGAGGAGATTTCATTCATATGCATTTGGGGCGCCGGCGTCTCAGCATTCACACACACACACACATGTTATGCGTTAAGCGACTTAAGTCACAGTAAGCCTATTGTTTGTGCATCTGTTGCTAAGTTACCAGATCGGATTTTCTGATACGATTTAAAACAAACTCGAGTGGATGCATTTCCATGGTTACTTATACTTCCGGACTACCTAATTCACACTCTAGCAATCAAGTGTACATGTAACTGAATCGAATCATATTTTTTTTTGTTTAATCCACAAATTTGACATATTTCCATCCGTCACATCTGTCAGAAAATAAGGGACGAAAACCTAAACCTAAAGTTTAAACCACATCAAGTATCACTTGATATTATAACAAAATCATCACTTTTTCCAAATCGAACATCAAAACTTAAAAGTTTTCTTTTTTTTTCTTTTTGATATAATGCAATTTATCAAATAGAAAACGTAAACCTAAACTTGGAAAACCGCAAGATTCTTTATCATTTCAATTATTGTTATGAGAATTGAAATGATTGTACAACATACAATCAAAGGAAATTAGATCATCAGCGCACTATAATACATAAATATTAGTTTCTTACAATCGTAATTCCATTAAAAAAACACTTAAAATCTTCAATATTTAATTAATTTAAAAAAAAAAAAAGTAATATTATTTATATAATAGATTTGTCAATACAAGATTGATAAATTTTCTTAAAGTAAGTAAATTTGTAAAGTACACTTAACATAGTTTCCAAATTGTGGACAAGGTTTTCCTAAATTGATAATATTGAATTCTTAAGATTTCTAATTCACATTAATTATTTAGTTATTACCTTTTTGTTAGTTAGAAATTAAATATTTTAATTAGAAGACTGTTAGATTCTTTTAAAGTACTTTGAGTGTTTTTTTTGTATTTTATTTGCTAAATCAATTAGTTAATTATGTTATGTTCGCAAATATTTAAACATTTGTTTATTAAATTTGAACATTATATAAATCCAAAGAAGAATTCACGTATAAAAGTTGATTTTATCGACAAATTTTATATATAAATCTAGGATATTTAAAGCATAAAAATTCACAAATCCACAAATTTGACATATTTCCATCCGTCACATCTGTCAGAAAATAAGGGACGAAAACCTAAACCTAAAATTTAAACCATCACTTGATATTATAACAAAATCATCACTTTTTCCAAATCGAACATCAAAACTTAAAAGTTTTCTATTTTTTTTTTGATATAATGCAATTTATCAAATAGAAAACGTAAACCTAAACTTGGATGAACGTCGATGCAAAAAAAATGAAATTTATTATATAACTTTCTACGCCTTCTCTCCATTATTATTAAATAACTTTCTAGTTTTAATTTCGATTATTTATTTAGTTACGTGGGTTTAAGGATAAAAAAATCTAAGCAATAAATATCGTTATTGTTAATAAAATGCAATTTTTTTATTAAATAAGGAAAGACAATCCATTATTGTTTCTATGTGTCTTCATAAACTAAAGCATTAATTTTATGTAACTAGGTTAGAGGTGGTTAACATATAGTATTCAATATGCTTTAGTGTTTTATTTTAATATCTATTTCATCTTATAATTAGAGCCCTTATGACGTTACGCATTCAAACATTTGGGGTATTATGTGGGTAGTTATTATTTGTCCATTAAGTCTCAACTCATCTACTGTAATTACACTACGCCGTAACATAAACTAAGCAAAAATTAAGTTAAATTTGTTAAATTTTCTTCTTAACTAAATCAGAAATTTAATAATCGTGTAAAAGCAGCTGTAAAAGAGAAGGGTTTCTTTTTTTTAAAGAGTCAGGGGATGACGAGTTGGGTTCTCATGCAAATGTTGGGTTGAGAGAAAAAAAAATTGGAGAAGGAAATATGGTGGTTAAATGATGAAACGCACATGTGCTATATTTGGTATGAATGAGGGTGGCTTTTCCTTTTTCTGTGTCGGTTCAGTTGAAAGGAATGTAATTAATGCTAATGAATAGTGTGAGGTTTCTGTTTGAACATACCCACAGATAGATCGTCATATTTCTGTCCTTAATTAACATTACGTAACGGTATTTAGTTCAAAAGATGCAGTTAAAGACACCTTCTTATGTTAGAAGAGAATTTGTAAGAAAAAATGTACAAATTTATGTAATAATAAAGCTTGAAATAGTGAAAAGAAATAGCGAATATTAATTGGAAAAATTAGATATAAATATGTAATTATTTAACTTTAACAGTTATTAATTAGATAAATTATTGTATTTTTTATATAAGTAATGAATTTGTTAATTAATTTGTTGAATTTACATGTAAATTATGTGAATAACAAAGCTTGAAATAGTGAAAAGAAATAGCGAAGATTAATTGGGAAAATTAGAAATAAATATGTAATTATTTAACTTTAACAATTAAAAATTAGTTAAATTATTGTATTTTTTATATCAATAATGAATTTGTTAATTTATTTGTTGAAATTACATGTAAATTATGTGAATAACAAAGCTTGAAATAGTGAAAAGAAATAGCGAAGATTAATTGGGAAAATCAGAAATAAATATGTAATTATTTTTATATCAATAATGAATTTGTTAATTAATTTGTTGAATTTACATGTAAATTATGTGAAATATCGACTGATTAAAGAAATAATCTCATGGCTTGGTAATTATTGCTAATAACGTAAAGAACATTAATTTTATTAATACGAAGATGAAAAGAAAATATGATTTAAAAAGATTATGTGTGTGATTTACAGGAACTTTTGTGTGGAGATTCAGTTGTGTCTGTGTGACTTATGGGAGGACGTCCTTTCGCCGTTGACAAATCGGTGAGGGCTGAAGTAATCCGCGTGGGGTGGTTATTGTGGATGGTAGGACGGAGGAGGCAAAGAAAGGTTACAATGTTTGCTTTCGTGCCGAAACCATTTAAAGGCTCGTAAAAAGAAAAAAAAAGGAGGAAGGAAATCGGCTTTGGGAGGATGAAACATTGAAATTTATGGGTCGACACCCGTCGAGTTTCGTTCACTAATATTAGGTAATGAATCGATAAGGTAATAATAATAATTGTTGATCGCTCTGAAGAAAAGATGGACAGCTGTCAATGATGTGCGCGCGTTATATAAGTGTGTCCTCTTCTTGTTCGAGCGATATGTACGACATGGCTCGTATTGGGTACGGCCCAGGCATGTTCTTCTGTTGCGAACCACGTCCTATGCATTTTAACCAGGATCCCCGACCACGACGACGACCGGCGATACCGTGAGAGCGCCTTTCGCACATTCTAGTTTTCTACTAGTGTATGTGCGAGTGTGTGTGTATATTATCCAAAGGGGACTCAATTTTCAAAAGACCTCACACGCCAAACATTCTAAACATATTTACTATTTCAACTGTAAAACACACAGAAAAAAAGAAAGAAATAGACGAAGAGGTAAAAGAAATAAGGAGACTCAAACTGAGAACACCTTCGCATTCGATCCTAACGGTCACTCGACAACAACAAACCTAATAAAGTTTTCCTCGTAGTAGAAAAAAGAGAATAGAAATGGCAAAAATATATATCCATTATATAATAAAGAGAGAGAGATGAAGAAGTAGATGAATGCAATTTAAATTACAGCTTTAATTACTTCAGGTCTTAAACTATATTTCCTGAACGTTTCCATTGCGAAAGCGATGTGTATTATTATAAATTACGCCATTAAAAACAACAAAACTGAACAATAAAGTGATAATAAAGCGGCTCGTAAATTACTTTTCTTCATTCTTTTTTGGGTGATTCAAAGAGACGCAAGATATGTAACGTTATTTTCGTTGGAACCAAACCTGCAATGTCGTCGTACCGGTACGGCTTCCACGTTCTTGAAACTAACTGGCAAAAAAAAATTAAATAAAATCATCGAACGCAAAACTCTTTCGCAAGTTGATTGGTTGATTACTCATTTCTTGTATGTTCTAAGGACGAACATTGTTTAAATTAATTATAATTAATTATATTATAGATATGCAATTATGTTTTTTTTTATGATAAATTTTGTATAGTAATAATAATAATCAAGTTTATTGATCAAAAGAATAGATACAAAGAAAATAAAATAAATCAAATTTACAATGAGTACATTTGGCCAAAGGGAACCGAATCAGTTTTTCCAAGTAAAAAACAAAAGATCAACTGTTAGCCCATAAATAAAAAGCAAGTGAAATAATAGTAAATAAACAAGGTAAAAATCATATAAATCATATAGAAAAGTACATAAAGACAAAAATATAAAATATATAAAAGAATAGCAGCTGCATAAAATCATCGACAATGATATTGTTGGAATGTGAGGTAATTTATGTGGATGTGGAAGGGTGCAAAATGCATTGGATTAAATTATTGATCGTGGAGGCGCGTGTTGCCATGGTGAGGTGTTATGAAGTTTGGAAGGGCGTTTCGTGGATGTCGTCCATCGCGGAGAGTCGTATGTGAATTGAAGTATTTAAGAAATAAATAAATAAAAGTTGGCTGTGAAGTGGAATGGTGGTATCATCGCAACATGATCGATACTCGGATAAAGGCAAAGCCAACTGCGATGGTTTCGCATCTGAATCGAAGATGGTAAAGGTACGTAGGTAGACGTGTGTACAAGTATGTAGGTTATATGGGCAGAAGGAATGCGGCGACGAGATGATGTCCTGCCGAAGGACTCCTCCGCGCTTATTCATCCTCCACCACCACCACCTCTTCATCCATTGTGCGCGCATGGTGAAACGAAGAAGAGGCAGAAGCAGCAACAGCAGCAGCAGCAGCCGATCAACTTTGAATTATTATTCTCCGTCCAGAACATCGATTAATGCGAGGAATACAATAGCCGCATATGGTTACCCGGTTACCCCGATCTACACAGAATAAAATAACGGAAAAGAGTATATAAACTCTGCTCGCCGCTGCCGCCCGTCGCGAGGACTCTTCTCTCTTTCTCTCTCTCTCTATCTCTTTGCTCGATGGACACTACAAATCGTGTATACGATGGTAATGCCATGCCGTGATGTCCGGCCGATCATCGGCAGTCCACTCACGCTTTCCGTGGAAATTCCTCGATTATACACATTTCGCATTAGAGATCTCCTCACCGGTGTGGCATGTCAAATCGTCTCTACAAGAATAATAAGTTGCCGAAGGAGCCGAGCCGAAGATATCGGGTTTCCACGATTCGCATGACTTCTCCTCCTCCACTCTTCTTCATTCATCTCTCATCCCCAAAGAACAAAGAAATCAAACAAAATTTCAATCATCTTCAACTAAACTAAAAAAACAGAATCATTTACTTACTAAATCTTCTTAGAACTTTCCAAAGAAATTGGAATCTCTTTTTAGTGTCGAAGCGACAATATTAATTATCTCACCCCTAACATTCAGATGTAGCATTGCCAAACATCATCACACCCAAAATAATGTTTGCTCGACAAACAAATAGGGAGGAAAACAAACACACGGAATGTGCGAGCCGTGCATGGAAATGGAATAATGATCCAAGATTGCGTGCGTCTGGTATTTGTTGCGGCGCGTGTGTGTGTGTGTGTGTTTGCAAAACACTTTCCCTGTCGCATTTCTTCTTCCACGGTAAAAGAGGCCAAGTTCGCCGTTTAATCGAGTTCAAAGTCGGCGAAAGGCGCATCGACGCGCCGCAAAAGCAGTTACGAAACCGAACATGTGTTGCTACCGCCGCACTGAAATAGACAGAGAGAGAGAGAAACAAAAGAATGAAACAAAAATAAATAGAGGGTGGCTCAGTTTTTGCGCCCCCGCACAGATGGTAAAAAATGGTACATTGATCGTTTCGTAAATTTTTATGGGACGCACCGGAAATGGCCACTATGCTCTGTCATATGTATACATTATTGTAAGTGAATATGAAAATGTCACTGGGATGCAGCAGACACGGACGACCCTCGCCGACCAGACACAACAAAACTCTTTAATTATTAAAGAGGAAGCTGTGTCGGGGTTTTTTGGGGTGGTGTTTGTTAAAGATGTCTGTAACGACGTGACGGGTTTTCGGGCTGAAACAGAGAAAGAGATGTGAAATATCGGTGGAGGTGTCAAGTGTCAACGAGAAACGTTTCATCTCTTGCATCCATCACTCACAGCCATGTAAAAAGGAAGTCTCCATTTAAAACAAATTCAGTTACAAGGGACGCTCTGATTGATATTCAACATTTAGATCAGTGGTTTCCAAACTTGATGTTACTACGCCTCCCTCAAAAGTATGTAATCATTTGGCGCCTCCTCAGCCCACCCCCCACCATTTCATAAAAGGAACGCGTTTTATGGCAATATGGATAAGAGCACAGGAATGTATCTATACTTGCTGGATTCCCCAAACATTCAGCTTTCATGTGCATCTATCGGATTCATTCTATCTATTATAGTTTTCGAGTAAATCAATGAAATGTGAAAGCATTGCTTTATCGAACGTTATTTTTTCAGTTCTTCAACTTTGAACGC
>NW_017097430.1:0-2934 GCF_001412225.1 Nicrophorus vespilloides | reverse complement strand
ATTTTTCAACTTTAAACGCGTATTACAGCAATATGAATAAGAGCACTGGAATGTATCTATACTTTAGCAGATATTTTGAAAATTGCTCATTGCTACACAGTTTGGAAAACGCTGCTCTAATGCACTTTCTTTTGATATATGCGAACTGCATCGACAAAGTGCGAACAAAGTGAACTTGTTTCGTTTCATTTGCATAATTGTATAGAACGCAGACGGCCCTATCTTTTTCTCGTAAGATTTCAACATCTGGATGGCCATATATATATATATTATTTCTCTTGTTTCGTTTTTCGTTTTTTTTTTTTTAATACTGTGCTGCTCTCTATCGCGTTTCACAATTGAGTGCAATCACGCTATCAAATAGATGAATGACCTGCACTAACGAAGATCTATGTGCACTTGCAGTTTTACACGATTCACTTGGAATCCACTCAATTATAGTTCGAATTTAATTTAACAAATAAACAAAAGATTATAAGTTGACATTTTGACGTTTCGTAACTAGATCATTTGAATTTTACATAATATTCTTAATACATTCAATGCATTCGATTAATATTTCATGATTATCAATAGAAACTGTAATTTTCTATATAAATAATTGAATATTAATTTGAATTAGAAAATAATTAATTAATTTATTTATTTATTTTATATATATTGGCACTATTATGATTTTCAATTGAACCGGAAGAGGGAGGCGTTTCGATTTTCGATTATAAACAAAAATCAGTTGGCAATGCCTAATGCGCGTGCGTGTCTTTTGTTCATTAGTCGTTCGGTCGCCGAAGCGTCTGCGTTTGCTCCCGTTTCCAATTTTCAAAATTGTTGTGCAATTCAACCAAAACCGGTGAATCATCTTGTGTTTCGCCGGAATCCATCAGCGGAGATCACGATCCAATTGGATTTCGCCCAATTAACCGTGAGTAATTAATCCAATTTGATTTTCTGAACCTGAAAATTTCCATTGTGCATTTGCCCGGTTGATCCGCTTGCGATCCGTGTGAACTCGATTAATCGAGTTTTCCAACGTTCCTATTAATATTTGTGGCTAAATTCGTCGTTGTTTGATTAGAAATTAGGACGCTAACAAAATGGCGGAGGGACGCCGTTTCGTTTTTTTTGTTTTTTGTGCATTGTCAAATTTTTATCTCGGTGAAGTTAGCAACAATGCATTTTTTGGTTTGCAACGCGAACTCACTGCGTCGCAGTTGTGCGCCTCCCTCTCTCAAGATAACTTCGTCTTGTTTATATCCGGGCGATAAATTATTGAACATTTATTGATTTTCATTGGTTTTCAGGTGGAAATCGGTGCGATGGAAAGCTGCAGCTCTGCGCTGAGAGCAGAGACGACGTTGCCGAAAAATCGTGAGTAATTTAATTGTTATATATATGGATGCAAGGTATTACAAATACCAGGTCATTCTATGCGTTGATCACACGTGTGGTTTAATACGTATGGAATGGCAAGACCGCCTGTGCTAAAACCTTCTCGAGGTGCATCCGTTGAGGTGTTTTGCTCGTATTCGAAATATGCGAGCAATCGCCGACCGATCACAGCGGATCTAGGGGCTCGCGTTTTCCCCGAAATTTCATTCTTTTTGTGCATCGCGACAGGTGTCGTTAAGAAAAGTCTTGGCCATTAGCCGATTCTTAGTCTTACATTCTGATTTACAGTGTTTGTGCGTTATTTTGAAAACAAGTTTAAGGCTTCGGCTCTTGTTCTTCAACCGTGATTGCAGTTAACTCAATTTGCTATAAATTTATTAATATTAGAATCACGGGGGTGTTCAATTTCCGCGAATTTTGTGCGTATTTTTTGCTAAACTATCGCGAGTGTTCGTGAGTGCCAACCAACAACGAGGGCTGAGATGGAGATGTGCAGAGATTCAGCAGTTGGTGATGAAGACATCAAGTAGTAAGTGATTTTATACCACACGGGATTCACAATAAGTCCTCCCCCATCAACTTAAAAATATTTTTCATAATTTTAATTATTACTGCTTTTATTCAAAATTTTTAATTACTTTTGCTTCTTTTTCTTAAATTCTTTTCAGGTTTTTATACTTTCAATTATTACTACGTCTATTCAAAATTCTTAATTATCTTTGCATCCTTTTGAATTCTTTTCAGGTTTTCATATTTTTAAATTAATGCGCCAATTCAAAATTACTAATTTAATTGATTCCCTTTATTCTTGTCCGTATTTCCGTTTTATTTACATGTTTTAGTTTAGGTTGCATTAAATTACTATTGATTTGGAGAAGATCTCAATTTTCGTAATGATAATAATTTTGTTAATTTGATTTTGATTCTAAATATGTATAATTTATATTGAAGTTATAATGGCTTCAGTATACTTTACACGTTGTAGACCGAATGATAATTACTTAATTATAATTATTACTTAATTACCCAAAATAACAAATGTTTAAACGCAGCAGATTATTACAATCTGCATTTTTAAAATTTTATTTCTTTGTTATTTTAATATTTAAAATATTACAGTTCAGGAAATTCTATAACAAAGGGTTGGCCACCCGTAAGCAAATTCGTTTTTCTATCAGTTTTTGGAAAGTTTCTCATATTTCCAAATTCTGAATATTGTATGTTAGTGTGTGTTGTTTTGGTTTGAATGCAAGCGAGCTCGCAATTGTCTGTCTGTGTGTGTGTTTGAATATATGAGCAAAAGAGTTTCGATTTTGAATGATCTGAATGAACGTTGGTTGCTGTTATGATTGTATTGAGCTTTCGATAGATTTTTAAGAAAATGTTAAATCTTCATTTTCAATTTGTTAGGTGCTTGATTAGAATTCTTGAACTGTATTAAATTAATTTCGATTTTAATTATTAATTACCAAAATTAATTAAACATTTGTTATTTCCTACATCACCGCTTTTATTAGTTTCAAATTTATTATTAATTATTTTGTT
>NW_017097429.1:198462-288327 GCF_001412225.1 Nicrophorus vespilloides | reverse complement strand
AGTTCTGCCAATATTTCGGACTGTTTGAAACTGACTATATATATATATTTATTTATTTATTTAATATAATAAATATTGTATTTGATTGATTGAAAATAAACTTTAAAATTATTAATATGTATTATTTAATAAATATTGACCGATCTCTTGGTTATGTGATATAAAAGCGGATAACCTTTAGAGGCGTGTTACATCCTGAAAGCGATCCAGAAATTTACCTAAACTTTATAATCCGCTATTCATAGACTAGACACTGTGGTGAACAATTGATTATCGAAGAAGCCCAACCAATTTTCCTCTCGCTTTACTTACCGCAGACATTCTCAAAGCACAAAAGAAACTTATTAACTAACTTTCTTGAAATACAAAATTGAATGGAAACTTTTAAATATACAAGCAAATATTGTATAAGCGTTTATTTTTATGATTTCTTATTTATAAAGCTGAAATAATTGAATGCTTATTAATATCACGTTTTACTATTCAATAATCGAGTTAATTTAATACAATTGTTAAAAGCTAAAAAAAATGTTTGATCATATAGTATTTGGAAATAAAAAAATCTTTATTTTCAATTCTAAAGTAACTGTGTCTTGGAAATGTATATATTTATAAAGGTGTCCGTTGGGAGACTTAACTTTATACGAAAATATCTTTGTATATTTCAACATATGCTCTTTAAAGTTCCGAATACACTTTAAGGGTGTGTTCACTGCACTCTATTTACATGGAAATATCATGCAACATGAATCAGTATGTAAATAATAAAAAAAACATATACCGAAAGGCCATTGACTGCAGTCTTCCTATTATCAAGAAAACCGTTTACACAGACAAATTGTTACTGATGGAAACTTACAAAATTACATATGGTTTTCCCAAATGGCATGACTATATTCAACTATATATGTTTATTAATTTAATATGTATGGTGTTAATACTTGTCATTCGAAGTATAATACGCTTCACGCATTGCTTAACTTTTGTAAGTTGTCAAACATCTTGTAGCAGATGTACGCCACCCGACGTTTTCTAGTTGAACATTACTTGTTCAATATAATTTAAGTTATATATTTCTAAAGGAAAATGAAATAACCATTTCGTTACATTCAATTATTTTCTTGTATTTTCTTAATTGAATCAATAAAACCATTGGAGTAATTTCTCTGAAATAGAGGTAAACATAAGCGAAGAAAAATAATAGATGGAGGAAACCACAAAGTAAATTCAAATTTCCTGTAATTTCTTTAATTATATGTAGGCATTAGAAACCGGCGACGTTGAGGTGAAATTCCAAATTGATTTCCGAGCGATGTAGTGGATTAAGTGGTATTTACTTAGAGTAATTGAAATTGGTTTCCATAATAAAGCCCTTAATGAGCTTTAAACGCGTCTTATTAATATTTGAAGTTGGCCTAATGCGCTTCCGATAGCGTCGGAATTGGACGCGATGGAAATGGAAAATTGTTTGTGAAAGTGGATTATTGATTACCGATGTTGATGATGATGATTGGGGGTTGGGTGGTACGAGTTTCGGGATAAGTGAAATAAATATAAATTGAATTCGTTGTTTAGGGTTATTTGTGTGTGTGTTTTTATTTTTTTTTGCTACGTGCGTTACGTATGGTACGTTTCTCGTCCGAATGGTAAATATAAATACACATCAAATATCTAGTGATTTGGTGGGAAACGTGACCGTGGCGTTTGTTGGCGGGGTGAGTTATTGCAATTTCATTTATTTATTTTTCCGATTGCGTATGTGTGCTCTGTTTGTGTCAGTTAATCCTGCCGATCCCAGTTCGCAGAGGAATAAAAAACCATCAGCGCCCGATGGAAAATATTCCTGGTTCCGGGGTTTGGCTCTGCAAGGGTGTCTCTTTCTCTTTCCCTCTGTCTCACACATTGTATGTGTATGCCTCTGTCTCTCTCTCTCTTTCCTCCTCCGGCTCATACCGCGTATGAAATCGGATCACGTTCTTCGGAGGCGCAGACATAAAACACATCGCTACGGGCAGTAGAAAACATAAAGAAATAAATAAATAAACACAAAAGTTGAAGAAGGAAGGAAGGACGAACCGGGTGGATAAGGTGACTGCGGGGAGGAGGGTAACGTAAGGGACGAATAATGGGAGGTGCTGGGTGGCTTTTTTTTTGGGTAATGGTGAGAGGGTAGGTTGATGTTCGGGGCTGCGGCGGTTGGACGATCCTGCTGGATGAGAGAGAGAATTTCGGAGGCTGGAAATTCTATTGCTGCCGCCGTTGCTGCTGCCACTTCGCATCCTTTCCATTATCTCTCCCGCAATTCGATTTCTCTTTCCTTGCATTGTTCCAACATTATAAAAGCCGCAACTTTTTATCGGGACGGGCGAAATCAGGTTACTCTATTTCAAGCAGAGATTTTCACCTACAAATGATGATGATGATACATGAATTGTCTGCGAAAAAAAGGTGTTCCAATCTGGAAAAATATATATATATATATACTTGATAGCTAGTTTTCATCGAAATTTCCCCGGGCGATGGTTGGTCCACCTTCCTTTTTTTTTGTGTCGCTGCTCTCTTCACGTTTTTGTCGTATTATTTTCACAGATCGCTGCATCGCGTTTGGCTCTGCGATCTGTGCCCTAATTAGTTATTGGCATTAGTTTTTGGGATGAGGATGTGCGCTTTGCATGCATGCACATACTAATCTGTGTGTATATATAGTTATAGATATATATAAATAAATATATATATCTATATATATACATAGCTGTGCAAAGTGCATCGGCCTGGAGTAATATTTAGTTCGCCAATGACGTCATGGGTGGGTCTGTCTGACGTCACTACGCCCCTAGTATCGATCATCCCCCCTTGTGACTCCCACCACCGCCGCCGCCACCAGAATTGCGCGCTTTTCGCTCTCCTACATGGGGCGGATATATATCGCCATTCGGCCAATATTCAACCTGGACGATAGAGTATCATCGTCGCCATCAATCTAAAACTACTGCATCACGATGATCATCATCATCAACACTTCAACGTCATTCATTGGCATATCCACAAAACTTGAAGTGAATGCAATCCCTCGGAACAACCATCTGAAGAAGAACAAAAAAACGACAACAGAAGAGGAAGGAATACAAGCGCATCAAAAGAAAATGCATTTCGCTCTATTCTCCCTCTCTCAGCAATAAAACTCGCGAGAGGAATTTCTTCTCTTCAATGCAATCTGCGGCGCATTGAAACTTCGCTAATTGAAACATATATCCATACACACACACCCAAAAGTGATAATAAAAGAAACGTATGTTGCGTGCGATTCAGAACTTGCTCCAACTCCATTAATTTATGTCACGTAATTAATTTGATGTTTGTAAAAAAATATATAATGCTACTTATTAATTAATTGAGGCAAATGTCAGCGCACAAATAAAACGTTACTATTATTACATAGTAATAACCATCTTCATCTAATTCAAATGCATTCTTTTTTAGAATATATTTTGATAATTTTAGCAAATTACATTGATTACATAAAGATTAAAATAAATTTTCAAATACATCATTTTTAAAATATCTTTAAAAAGTACCATTGAAGTCGACATAATACCTTTATTTGATGGAAATCGTTACATATTTGATAAGTTGTAATGAATATTAAAATATTAATTCTAATGCATTTTTTGTTTGTTCTTTAAAGAAATAATGTGTTTCACATTATAAACATTAGAGTGCGTTTTAAAAAAATGCATATTACATTGAAATGGACAATATCTATATTTTGTAAAAAAAAATTTTTTTTTAAATATTATTTCAAATTAGAATGGACGAAATATGTATTATATATAATTAAATTACAAACGTGGCTAGTTTATACACTAAAAATGTATAATTAAGTAATAACTTATTTAATTTAATCAAAAACATATTTTCCATTAAATTATAAAAGTAATTTAGTGCATAAACTACTCAATGAAATTGCTTATTTTACAGGCATATATAAAAGTACATAAAATGACTAATGCCTTTGGTTAATGTATCGATAAACTCAATACTTTTTTAATATATTAACTAACCATTTCAGGCTGTATGTAAAATTTATTACTTAACGTATATTATATAATAAATTTTATTAGATACTTTACTAATATCTGAACTAATTTGGTAGTGAAATACTAAATTTATATAGTTATTCAACACTCAGAATCGATGATCAATACTGGTCAATACTATATTCTGAAACATATAAACGATATACTAATGACTAGAATCGTCAGAGTCAAAGAAAGTTTTAAATTTTTAATAGTATATTCCATTATTTATATTTTTTACATTTAATTTTGAATTTTATCATCTTAATAATTTTTAAACAAATATAAAAATTCCATTTTTGTCTTTTGACGAAATTGAGCAATATTATATAGGCCAAGGACTATTCAGTCAGGACAGACCATTTACATTTGTTTCATTCTTCCTGCAAATCTACAGGAATGTAATTGAATTTAAATGCAATTTAATTTATAATTAAAAGATGTTCCCCCTCTTTAAGTAGTCGTCGCGTAATCCGCGGAATTGGCGCTGCGGCTGTTTCTTTAATTGAACACGGGTTTCTCGTGTACCTTTTTTTCTGCCGATATTAAATTCAGAAATATTTAGTATTTTAAGAAATTGCTATATTTGAATATAATGAAGCTTCGTCGAACCCCACCGAAATAAAATATGCAAAGTTTATTCCATAAATTTACAAGCAATTCGAAATGTCTGCATTTATTTTTCTCTTGATTTTTCCAATGTGATCTAGAAATCAAACTGATTTCAACTGATTTCGTTTTAGATTTTTTATGTATGCTTTAACAAGAAATAAATCATTAATTATTGAGCTTCAAATTAATATTTGTTATGATTCATAATCAAAAGAAGTGAATATCTAATGAAAATTATTTTGAAATGAATTACTCAAAAGTAGGTACAGCAATACCTCGCATCGTGCGTTAAATTTTTTTAATGAAACTAAATTTTAATTGAGCAAAATTTAAAGAAAATCGAGTCAAGTCTTTGTTGTATATTAGTCCATGATATTGGCGTATTCGATTATCTGTAGTATACAAGTTATGAATTTATTATTGTTTTGTATTCTGTGTAATTATGGCATTTATTTATACACATTTATTATGTGTATAAATTGATAGAATCAGGTTTAAATTAATAGAGTCAATGGACCGAATGAAATTTTGGACGTTTGATGTTATTTATCGAGTTCAATTTGGTGACGCAAACGCGTTTTGTTTCATTTCTTTGATCGTTATAATGATGCCAAAATAAAAAAAAATACATACACACTTGCGTTATTCACCCGCAACCGTTTGATTTTGTGCATTTTGTGTACTTTATAATACCATCAAATGAAAGCCAAACACGCGCTTATTCATTAATAGCGTAATATTATTTATTTACAATTTGAAGTTAAATATATTTATCTTTGTTTTTTTTTAAATGAAATCTGTACGTTAAATCTATATGGGTTATTAAGTAAACAGACATTCTTAATAAGGATAAATGTTTTAAGTTCTTTGGGAGTTACATAAAATTGGGAGAGGTATGATAAAAGGAAGTATAATCGTTATTCTTCGGTGGCGAGTGGATGGAAGAGTAAGGTGAGTATATGTGTTTTTTTTTTGCGATGCATTGACCTGGAGGTATGTTCAATGAACCTGGGAATCCGAAGAAAAGTCTTTACAATCGCAGTTTCCGGGTCAAATGCACGAGTTGGCAACCCTATGGGTCCGCCATTAGCGGCATTCAGGAAACCAATATTACGTATAATCCACAGAAAGCAAATATATATAAGATCTCGGAACACTCATAAACCCCATTCATGTCCTATAAGGAATTCCTTTTTGATAATTCGACTTCTTTGCTCAAACTATACACATTCATTTTTCATGGTGTCACTGAATGCAAGGAGTGCTGATGTCATTAATTCTTAACATTAAAACAAGATACAAAATTTTACGAGAAAATTTACAAGAATGTATTAGTGATATGCATGTATGTATTAATTGTGAATTCAAAAAGGGGAGAAAATAATATTGACATTGTTCTTTATGCCTGCAATTAAATATTTTCCCAAATAAATTAACATTAATAAAGTACATCTTGTCTCAACCTTTTTACAGGCTGACCTGACATATTTGTTTGTACTTGTACTGCGACCCGAGTATTTCACCAGTTACTTGCTTTGACATAAGGTGACAGCTGTCGCTCTTAGGTTGAGAAACGCTGACATGCGTTTCTATGAACTTTTTCAGTTTATAACTAATCATATTTTTGTGGAAACCATTATTATATTAGTGTCTTTATTTTAGGTGATTTGCACAAATTTTAAGTCTTTTGGTCAGTGTTATAGTTTGAATTTATCCAAGTACTCGATATCTTGATTTGCTTCCGAATCCGAAGTCTGTATATCTATCAGAATGTTTTATAATGAAAAGTGTTCGAAATCTAGTTTATAGTTAAATTACAAACTGATCTTGAAATAGCTATAATTTTTCAGAATTGACAACATATAAGTAAATAGAGTAATACATAATAATATATATAGAAAAAAATAAGTTTTGTCTATTTTCCTAAAAAGTTCATTAGATTTTAACTTGAATCCTTTAGACATTTCTGTAATAATGACTTATAATGAATATAAAATTTATAGTAATATTCGAATTAGCTCTTTTTGAATCGATAAACATAATAATTGACTCTTAATATAGTTAAATCTACTTGAAGTAAAAGGAAATGCGAATAGGAATGAACGAAACAACATTAACAAAATCATTAATTTTGAAGCAAGTTTACATTTCTTGAAATATTTACCTGAAAGTATAATCAATCAAACAACTTTCAATAGAGGCTCTATGTATTAAAGAACTACTTATAACTTAATATTATTTCATGACAAAGAAAATCATATTTCATAAATGAATTAATTGCGAAAATATATTATGTATTTGAAGAAAGATAATAATAAATTATTTTCTGTTGAAATGTTAGATTTCATTTGACTTTTCCCCCCATTCCATGAAACGATCACCATAAGTTAGTCATGGCGTGCTCGAAAGTTGTTAGACTCTGTAGAAAATATAGTGCAATACAATTTGGACTTCATTTAGATCAATCTCTATGGGGTAACAGAACGGAGGGGCTCCTTTGTAGCTCGAGCTCGCTGCCAGCACGAATATTATCCAATAACTTTTTATTAATTGGATTAATATATTATATAGTTATTAGCCTGTTCGTCTGCTCCGGCGTTATATTAGAGCAGTAAAAGGGTGAATTACGGCCACCTTTATTATGGACTGAATACACCAATAAAATAATTAACACAAACGAAAAGAAAAAAAATATATATATAAAGGGCGTTCACGTGAAAAAGCGCATCGTCGCTACTTTTTTCTCTCCTAAATTCAGCAACTGCGCGCACACGTGCAATTAATGAGTAATGAGATTTGCGAAAACTCCGTTTAAAATTCGTCTTATATTTCGTACCTCTTTTTTTGCTGCATCCGCGTTTAATTAAACCCTCCCTTCTCTATTTTTTTCCTCTAGCAAATTACAATTAGGCTGCGCGGTCTAACCGCGCCAATTATTATAATGAGTATATTCATTAATATTATAGTAATTAGTCCGAATACGTGTACAAGGGAAATGCATTTATATTCGATGATGGCTTTAATAAATGTTGAAGCTTTTTGATATGTGTGTGTGCCATTAGGATAGAGTTTTCCGATGTTGTCTGCACCCCGTTTGCAGTCGAATAATTATATTTCGTTAATGCCTTTTGTCAGATTCATCCAAATAAACACAAACACACATTCGCAAATGCACACGAATACACGTACGCTGTACGTGTAACCGAGGTGCACGATTTGGGGGTGATTTGCAAATGCGATGCGATACGGCATCGATACACTAATATACATATAATCGAGTTATCCTTGTTGATCAATGCGGATAAATTCAAAGTTCGGGCATGCATCATATATCAATTACAATTTTGGGGAGCGTAAATTTCGTTTAATTTATTTATCGGCGCATCCAAAAACCGACAGTATTGGTGGCTAGCTAGGCATTCGCAAAATAATTAGGTAATCTCTGAATGCGATTCGTGCCGTTTCGAAAATAACGTAATAATAATGTTAATCTAGATTGAAAATAACAGATCAAAAATATAAATCGATGTACGTTGAATGAATGCAGCGAATGACTTTAATCAGCTTACGATAAATACAGCATCCTACATTGTATGTTTAATTTTGTTTGTTAATATCTAATAATAATAATTATTATTCACCTACGAAAACCACCAAATTAAATAGGCTTATATTAATATGTTCTGTATACTTATACTAATTACGCGCGCAACCAAATATATGAAAAGGATCTTCAAGCAGAGCTGTTATTAGGCGAAACATATTGCACTTTAATACTACTAAATGATAAGATTAATTCTAAATAAACTACAAAACTATATAATTCTTAACCTTTTAGTAATTAATTTTTAAATAAAACAAAATAATTTGAACAAGAAAACTGAATACTATACTTGAAAAGTACTTGAAAAGAACTTTTTGGTGCGCGGCCCCCTTTTGGACGTAAAAAGTATTTGCGACCCCCGAAGAATGGATATGTGTAGAAAAACAACCAGAATTGATCTGTCCTTAATATTTTGTGACCCACACTTTGAGAATCTCTGTTACCACTGAAAGAGATTTCTTCTTACTAAAACTAGAAGTTTTACTAACTTTTGATTTTTTTTTAATAACTACTATGTTACTAAAACTATTCTAAAACATACTCCAACTAATACATAAATCTATTAATATTAATTACTTGTAATTATTCTAAATTAAGAAAAGTTGTAAATGATTTGGTAGAACCTGCATTAATTTGGGCAAAGTGAACATAATTATATGTAACTTTTAATTATCCTTAAGAACCAAAATGTATAGAAGATTTATTAGCAACTATAAATAAAATTTAATAAATCTGTACTCAACTAAAATCTTTTATTAATATATAAATATACTGTAGTAATTTAGTATTAAATTATTTACCAATAATTGTAATAAAAGAATCAAAATTATTCAACGATTCTAATCATAATGCCTCAGATAGTTTTGAACAAGTACAAGGGTATATTATGAACAAGAACACTATATCAAGAATTTGTAATCCCCGAAGAGGTAATTACAAATTTATCTACGAATATATAGGGATGCTCTATTCACGAATAAATGTACCATAGACTTATTGGATTATAGCCTAAACCTAAATGAATAAAATAGTATAAATACATATTTTATCTTTTAACTGAATTGATGATACTTTCTTGACAATTAATTAAATTGACCACCCTAATTTCATCAATTATCAAAATATATACATTTATTGAACAATTTTTTGAAACTAAATTAAATATTTAGGAAATACAACTCAATTATATAAAGCTACAAGTTATATGAAATTAATTAATTAAATAATTTAGTACAGAAGCAGTGAATGAAAATGTTTAATTCTGTTTTTGACTTCTGTAATAAATATTATTATTATTAACTATTATTATATTGAATGTTTTCAGTTATTCAATAATAGTTGTGATGTGAAAATATTGTAATATTTAAAAGATTTAATTTCATTCATTATTTGTAAGCAGGGCGACTAATAACCGAATGGTTTAGTTGCCCAATCCAAGATTCCGTGGGCGCCGGTTCGAATCCTGGTCAAGCCCTTTTGTAAGCTCTCTCGGTACTTGCAGCAACCTTCATCATGAATGGACAGTTAAATGAAAGAGGTTCATCAGCATATGGACCTTCAGCCAAGTCGATGTTAAGGATAGCAGCAGATATACAAAGGGGATAGCAGAATCGCAAAACATCAATACTGAAGTAAACCTACAAGACGGCAGCCAACCAACAAATTACAGAAGAATATAATGGTAAAAACTTCTATTGGGAAGTTTACCAAAAAACAAATGTCTACCGCCATTAGATTTATTTAATAATCGCAGGAATAAGATTGTAAATTAATTATACTATGACTTAATAAAAAAAAATATTTGTAAGCAAACGAAACATAAAGACATTAAAATCTATAGACGAAAAAATCATAATAATAGTAATTAATTAGCATAACTCTATTGGTTCATTTAATCCGTTTTCATAAATTTGCATTATTTCATAATTACGAAATAGGATGAATGTAAAATAAAAAGTTCAATTGAATTGCATAAATTTCTCTGCACAATGCAGAATTAAATATTTTTTTATTTTACATATATATAAATATGAATGTAATTCATTCATTTGCTTTTGGTGTTTTCAGATCAGTGCATTATTAAATATCCACGTATCGAAATGACTAATAATGGACCTCATTGTGTTATAAATACTAATTGGATGATAAATCAAATTATGCATTTGGGCTCCATATGAGCAGTTCGAATGTTCAGCACTAATTAATAATAAATATAATGGAATTACGTAAATATCGTTTTAAAATTGCATTATTTGATTAAAGGGACCGAACGCGTTTTCAATCTGTTTGTCTGTCTATATATTAATATACGTTAATATCAATTTAATTGCATTTGCCGAAAAGTTTTGTTCGCTTTTATTTTATTGTACTGTAGAAATGTATGTGTGCAAATAATATTATTAATAATCGAAGTTATTTGCATGCACCGAGATAATTAACAAAATATCTACATTATTGCGACAGATCCTTTGTTGCAAAGGTTGTTTTTGATCGGGAATGACGAGCTTTGTTGAAATGAAAATTGATGTAACAAATTCTAAAGGATTCTATGCGCATAAAGGGCCGTATGATAGATACACTTTTAATGGAATGCGTTCTTTGGATCCATGCACTTCCTGTCGTGACTTTGGCTAAGTGGATTTTCATTTTGTTACGAGGACTGCAGCGAAATCCATTATGGGTTTCGTATGATTTCAAAGGGATATCCAGTTCTCACTAAGTGACAATGGCTAAGAACAAAAAATCAAAGTAGAAAATTGCACATTAATGTATTTTGACCATTTGTGAATAAGACTTGTTAATTTACATCTGAGCTATATCAATGCTTAAAAGTTCAATTAGATTATTTAATTTATTCTATTTATATTAAAAATACATTTTCTATGTCATCACATCACATCTTGATTATAATAGAAATATCGATCAGAATATTTCTTTTAGTCTTTATAAAACTTCTTATACATCAAACACATCTACACAAACACATCTTCTTTACTTTAAGTCAATTTGACGCATATCAACCAAAGTTTATACAAGTTGTTAACTAGAGTCAAACTATTGTGTTATTAAATTCCTTTGATACCCAAAATTGTTTTGATTTAACTAGTAAAATAATATCTTATTATATTATAAATTTAAATTTTTATCAGTCTTACAAAGAGTTTTTATTTTTAGTTTCTCGAATATCCCGGTTACAAACAGGATAGGATATTTTTGGAACCTATTACCCGCACTATGCGAGGTATTTCTCTATATTGCACTTTTTATCATCAAAATGCATCTAAAATGTAGCAATGTTTAAGGTGTACTTATGTAACCTTTACTCTTTAATAGTCGTACACGATATGTAATCCTCTTATATGTAATATTGGTTGCATATATAATTTTACATTTTTCCACAAAGGCTAATGAAGAGAACTAAGTTACTACTTTACTTCAACGAAATATATTATGTACATTACTACTCAGTAAACACATATTTGTATTTTAGATGGTTAGTAGTTCTAGTACATTTTTTCAGTTAATACCGAAATTTGTATATCCAATTCACAATAAATTGCATATACATAAAGTATGGAATAGTCAGAACTAGATCTGGGCAGTTGTTTAGGCAATACCCGAAATTTACATATTGAATTGAACATATGCATCGGATGAGTGGAGTATATGTAAGCTAATTGGCTCGATATGCTGTTGCCTCAGAACGCTCGTTTGTAACTATGGAGGAAAATGTATGACAATTTTAACAAGAAACTGAAAAATAAAAAATGGTAAAGTAATAAAAAAAAAATATATAGAACTTTTATAAGCCATCAATAGGCCCGTCGACCAACGGTCTTTTAGTCAGAATATCCCTATTAATGCCGAATTACAAGTTTGCACAATGATGGCGTATCGTTGGAACGTGTAAGCTTATTGGGACTATATCGTCGGATCCGGGCCATGATTTAGGAGATCCCGAAAGAAAGTTTGCACCTAGGTTTGTCTACTTAAGGAACGTCGGACGTGTTGTTTGTTTAATTTTGAGAGTCCCGCGTAAAACCGGGACCTGGTGTTCGTGTTCGATCAATATGTCGAACGAGCGGAGCGAGCGAGAGGGGATGGAGGAGGCAAGGGCGGGGTGGCGTGCTGTGCTGTGGCGCGGCATGTCGTGGCGTGCTGTGGCGGAGCATGTCTGTGTGTGTGTGTGTATATGAGAGAGAAAGAGATATAAAGGGTGGGATAGAAAGGGAGAGAGAGAGAGAGGGTGCGAAAGGGCGGAGGAGCGGCGCGGCGCGACGGAGTTGGCAGAGTACGAACGGCCGCCCTTCCGAGCGAGTTAGGTGGAGGCTGGTGGCTGGCTTGCAGCCTAGGTTTTCCGACCGGACTGGATGGGCCGAGATCCTCCGACGAGTGCCCTGTGTGCGTCTGTACTATACTACTATAGAATGATGTGCGTGACGAAGAAGTGTGCCTGGATGTATGGATGTGCGTGTGGTCCGGTGCTGTTGTCCTTCCCCCATTAAATTAAACTAGTAATATACAAATAAGGAAAATAATCGAAAAAAAAACTGACTAAGGCTGCATCGGAATTGAACCCCTCCTCTGAAATCAGGGCAGGAAATCTTAGAGCTCCTAGAGGATTATTTCGGCGGAGGCGCCGGGCCATAAAAGCAAGGTGTGTTCTGCGCATGGGGTTTCCTGTATTTCTTTATTCATTTAACAAAAAAAAATCTTACTTAAACAATATCATTCCAAAAACTTCATTTGATCGTTTAATTTAATAATTGGTAGCCTTCAGTTAATACAACCATTAATCGTTCTCGCTTCTTACATACATCAAACATAAGAATTTACTTGCCTTAAAACTAATTTCCAACGTGTTCCTAATCGATGTCTCGAATTCATAGAATGATTGATAGGCCACCTCCACCCGTCGACCTCATCCATTATTACCATAAACACTCCATAAATATTAGAGTTTCACCGAAACATCACTTAATTTAATCGAATTCCGCCCCAATTTTCTTACAACCTTCAACCATATTTCTCAAATCTTGGGTTTTATTTAAATATATTTTTTTGCTTATACTTCTCCACTTTGTGCAAACATCATCATTCCAGAACAAAATTTCAATTGCTTGATTAATGGAATTGCTGGAAATCCGCCGCAATTACGCCACAGCCGCCCCTTAATTAATGGTCGGAAATTATGCGTTCCCTGTCGGATCGTGTCTATGGATATGTATTGAATATATATATATATAGTTATATGCAGTAATGCCTAATTATTATTCCACAGTTCATCGCAGCAATGCATGAAAGCCCAATTAACCGAAAATAGTTGCAAGCGCTTCTTCCAAGTCCATGAATTTGAAAATGCGAAATTAACACAAAAATAAAATAAAAGATCGTGACAGAATTAATTGAACAAACGAAACAAGGATCTGCTGATTCATTGAATATTAATTAAATTCCGAAAGCCTTTGCGCTTTTGGATTGAATGTGAAAACCTGAAAACTGTCCGACTGAAAATAAATTCCTTTGATGTACTCGGTCTATTTATGAATGCATTTAATTCCGATTTGGATTTTCATTGAACAAATAGCGTATATAATAGTTCTTTATGTTTTACTTGCTTTTTTTTATTATTATTAAGTCTTTAGAATTATTCGCTCGGAACTAATCGATTCGCATTAACCGAGGGGATGCAAATTGAAAATACGGAAATCTTTTGTGGAGGATTACAAATAACCTATCCATTCTTTTTTTTATTATACGTTGCTCTTGGTTCTGTAACATTTCTTTATATTTCGAGTGTGTACGTTTGCGGGGGTGTATAGTGGGCATTAAATCAAGTGGGCTGTCTTGCTGTTGTCTCCATAAATAAAATTAGTGGGTTAACTAAGACATCCTTGTAGCTACTCCTGCTTTTCCAAATTAATTGCTTGCACACACAACCCCCTCGGCACGGAATCCCTAATTCTTCGGGTTCATTAATTAATTCTCGTCCTAAGAGAGAAAAAAAATGGCAAGCACACACACAAACACACAATGAAGAAACGAAACATGAACCTCTTAACATGTGACTTATGGTAATTATATTTTCAGGAGAATCAGCAATGAGGTTGCGCTAGCTGAAGGTATGGGATCGTCGGAATGGGAATGTGTACTGACCCAGGGGGCAAGTCTCGTCCACTGACAGGCATCACCAATATATTGCTAGCTGCTGTCTTTGCCTTCCTGGCCGTATTTACAGACATCGGTAAGTGAACAATCATCACATTCTTGGCATGAATATTAACAAAAAAAAAACACCTGTTTCAGGCTTGTGCTTTCAAGATGCCGTTCATATCACAGCAATATTGGGTGAGTCGGTGGTGTTCAATTGCCACGTCGAATTCCCGGAAGGACATCCGGTGCCATTTGTGTTACAGTGGGAGAAGAAGGTAGGCGAAACGGTACGTGTTCTTAATTCCTCTCAGCACTACTATTTCCACTATTGCTGCTGCTACTACTACTGGTACTCCTTAAGTACTCGCTGATACAAAGAAACAAAAAAACTTCTTCCAATTGGTGATGGTGATAAAAGAATAAACAAAATTTACGTTTGTAGCAAAAAAAATAATTCAAATAACATTTAGTTGACTATTGTTTTGTATATTATGTAGTCGTAGAACTAATTGTTTCATATCTGCTTTACTTTTAAACCGTGCCTAAATCCGTGCAATTTATTATTTCCATCCACCTTCTTTCTATTTTCTTCGACACTCTTTATTCCCATATTTTTTTATTCGTTGCTTAGATTAATAATTAGTTTATTTTTTTAATAGCAAACCTATGATTTAGTATATAAAGGCGTGATATTGATTTAAAAGTATGTTTGTAATGTATATATTATACAGACCACATTTTCTCTGAATATTGAATAATTAAGTAAATTACCAACTGATTAATCTAAGGAACATTATGTCTTGTCTATTATGATATTATAGATGTTACGACAATTGATAGAATTCATTGTCAGAACTATCTATCGCGTTGATAATACAGACACTGATGTAATGATCTCATTGTAATATAATAATTGCTGTATAATAAAATATGTAGTTTTCTTGTCTTGATACTATAGATCAGGGTTTCCCAAACTATGTTCCGCCTTAAGTGAAAATCTGGAATAATTAATGTATATTTTTTTGTCCGTTTTTTTTAATTTATAAAGGTGTTTTGTGAAAATTTTAGGATTTACGAAGTGTTCCGTTGCAGGAAAAGTTTGGGAAAGCCTGCTATAGATAGTAGTAGCGATTACGTTAATATATATTTTCTTGGGTGTCATAAAAATAGAACTCGTTTGTTCTGGGTATTAATATTTGAAATTTAAAATGGTAATTTTAATTTTGTTTTAGTTCAAATTGTGTTAGTATTAGTACGTGTGTAGATTAAGCAGAAAAGTAAAAAGTAATAATAACAATGACTTTAGTTTTTGTGGATGTATAATATAAGAGTATGTGAATGAGCGTGTTTGGTGTTTTTGCTTTTAATAAAGCATGCTCGAAGTTATTTCGGTTATGAAATATGAAAATTTTGTTAAGCGGCAGGACATTCCCATCTATATTTGGTATGAGAGCTATCCGACCCACAGCGGCGAGGGATACGAGGAAAGGGTGTCACGGGTCTCACCGGACTCGCCCTACGGAGCGGCATCCCTTAACTTGACCAATATTCGAGAGTCCGATCAAGGATGGTGAGTGAAAGAAGTAGAGGAGTTATAATGAATACATAATCAATGGCGTTCTTTTGTTGTTGTACATGTAGGTATGAGTGTAAGGTGGTGTTCCTCAATCGGTCGCCCAACTCGCACAAGAACGGCACATGGTTCCACCTCGACGTCCACGCTCCACCACGGTTCATCCAAACCCCAGAAGATACAATCTACGTGAATTTAGGAGATGCGATCATCTTGAATTGCCAGGCAGAGGGTACGCCGACCCCCGAAATCCTCTGGTATAAAGATGCAAACCCCGTAGATCCATCTGCGACTATAGGAATCTTCAACGATGGCACCGAGCTGCGGATCTCAAACATACGGCACGAAGACATCGGCGATTACACGTGCATCGCCCGCAACGGCGAGGGTCAGATCTCGAACACTGCCCGCGTGATCATAGCCGGCGGTGCCGTTATCATGGTGCCGCCGACCAATCAGACAAAACTCGAGGGTGAAAAGGTGCAGTTCAGCTGCGAGGCGAAGGCCCTACCAGGAAACGTGACAGTCAAATGGTTCCGTGAGGGTGCTCCAGTGAAGGAAGTCACGGCGCTAGAAACACGCGTCACTATCCGCAAAGACGGCGCACTCGTCGTAAACCCAGTGAGCGCCGACGACTCCGGCCAGTACTTGTGCGAAGTCAGCAACGGAATCGGAGAACCGCAGTCAGCCTCAGCCTATCTCAACGTCGAATGTACGTCTTGTTCATTAGCGTTTGAAAACGCAAATAGCCTGAAACATCAAATTACATTTCCGAATTTACGTTTCAGATCCAGCCAAGGTGACTTTCACCCCGACCGTTCAGTACCTACCGTTCCGTTTGGCTGGGGTCGTCCAATGTTACATCAAAGCGAATCCGCCCTTGCAATATGTAACTTGGACTAAAGACAAGCGTTTGCTCGAACCCTACCAAACGAAAGACATAGTGATAATGAACAACGGTTCGCTACTCTTCACACGCGTTAACCAGAACCATCAGGGTCGTTACACCTGCACTCCGTATAACGCGCAAGGCACCCAAGGATCGTCCGGACCCATGGAGGTGCTCGTTAGGAAACCTCCGGTCTTCACCATCGAACCAGAGGCTATGTACCAGAGGAAAGTGGGCGAAACGGTAGAAATGCATTGCGAAGCCCAAGAAGCCGAGGGTACACAAAAACCTAATATCCAGTGGCAGCGAAGGGACGGCGCACCGCTGCAGAAAAATAGAGTCCGAGTAACAGGAGGAAACATCACCATAGAGTCGTTGCGACGTTCCGATTTCGGTTTTTACCAATGCGTAGCTTCTAATGAAGTGGCCACTATTGTCACGGCTACCCAACTTGTCGTTGAAGGGACTCAACCCCATGCGCCTTACAATCTAAGCGGTGTAGCCTCCGAGTTCGCCGTAACACTAAGTTGGCTCCCCGGCTACAGCGGAGGACCCGACTACAAGCAGGATTACACGATCTGGTATCGAGAAGCAGGCGTTTCCGAATGGTCTACCATCCCTGTAACACCTTCTGGTAGCATGCAAGTGACTATAAATCGTCTTGCACCTGGCACCACCTACGAGTTTCAAGTCATCGGAAAGAACGCGCTCGGCGATGGCATGATGAGCAAAGTGATCACCGCTCGAACATTAGGTGAGGTTATAATTCTTATCATCGTCATCGAAGACGTACCATCATCTTAAACAACGAATTCGCTAACTGTACTGAATATGTTTCTTTTTTCTCTCTTTCGTTAAAAATTTAATTGCTCACTATTGGATAAGAAGTGGGATTACCGCATAAGGTGCAAGTAACCCCGACACCGTTCTTGCCAGCCAGCGACGACGCCGGTAAGATTTTCCACATCAGAAACCTTAAATGCTACGAAAACTCAGTTTCGTATCAAATACAATTTTCCGGCTGAATCGATTGAGTTCCATCAGTTCTATTTCTATCGGGTCAAGGTTGTTTCACCCTTGGCTGTGTGTGTTTTTTATGTATGTATATATGTATTTATATATATACATACATACAAACACTACTTGCAGCACGCAATTCACGAATTCAGTACAGAATGATCTAAAATTTAATTTCATACTTAATCATTAATAGAGAACACACGATCGTCATCATCATCCATTCATCGTTACCAAATACATTCATTTATTTTTTATAATTATGATTCCTCTTACCTGTTTATTTCTTTATTACATATTTTCCTTTTTGTTTCTTTTTTATTTTATTTCCAGATGTTTTAGATTATAGTATTATTATTTTGCCGACGGACTCAACGGGAGCCGTATTTTTACCACCAGTTTTGAAGCCCAAAGGTATTAATTAAATCCCCACGAAAATAGATGCGTTTTGTATTAAAAAAAAATCCTCTTTGTTGATTATTGTTGTTCTATCGTTGATATTTCTTCACTTCTTTCTGTCTCTATATCTTTAATCATTCTGTGCTGAATATAACAATTTACTTCTAAATACAAGATATATTATAATATGTTGCTTACAAACTGGATCATTTATATGCGTTTCTAATTGATATATTTTATTTGACAGAAACTGATTTCATTTTGATTTCCGTCGGTCGTCTAGATGTAATTGGGATTATAATATTATTGGACGTGTGAACAAGATCACGTCTTTATACCAATTTAATTAATAAGAATTAGTATTAAGCACGTCTGACTTTTTAAACTTATCAAACTATTATAAAGTGATGAAAAGTTTCCTATTGTAATATACCTTGTAAACTAATTATGAATTAGCTATTAATTTAGTTTGGAAGTGTATTTATCCTCTTTTTACTGCCGAGTTTAGATGCTGCCATAACAAAATAACGAACTTCCATCTAACAATCTCTGATATTTATATATTTATTTATTTATTTGTAATTAATAATGTTTCGAAAAAAAAAGAGCAATCTGACTAAACGGAAATGTTTTGAACATGAATATCGCCTATTGTTAATAGGTTGCGAGTTGAAATGTATAGTCAATCTAATTAATGAAATTTTTTGATTGTTTGTCCACGTACAGGACCCAAACCTGGACCACCGAGGAATCTAACGGTAACGGAAATACCGAATGGTTTTCTTATAACTTGGCAACCGCCGATTGAGCGGTCTCAGCTAATCCAATACTACACCATCAAATACCGCACTGACGGACCATGGAAGAATCTGAACAAGAATTCGATAAGGCCAGAGGATACGCAATATTTAGGTAAGATATTACAGACTATCAATCACGAATAGAAGTGCTGATCGCAAAAGTAACTTGCGCTTACAGTTAAGAACCTGGTTGGAGGAAGGACGTACTACTTCAGGGTGTTGGCGAATTCGTTGAAGAGCTACGAGAGCAGCGAAGAGGTAAAGTTTCCGGTTCCGGCGCGCGTCAAACACAAAGCCATCACTGCAGGCGTGGTCGGGGGAATTCTGTTCTTCATCGTTGCAATAATTCTGTCCGTCTGCGCCGTCAAGATTTGCAATAAACGCAAGCGGCGGAAACAGGAGAAAGGTAAAATCATCAAAAAAAGAAGGTGGAAGCCTTCCATGAAATTGAAGACTAATTTGAATTTTGCAGCTTACAACATGGTGGCGTGTCGAATTACGGACTCGAGGAACGGTGGAGGAAATGCATCAGATAGTCAAGTGCCTTTGAAAAAGTAGGTTTACCATTTCGACCCTTTCCAATCACTTTTAACACACAAATATTTACCTCCTCTGTCGTTTATTTGATTTGTTTATTTTTTTTATATTTTACATTTAAATCCATTATTTTTGCGTTCCTTCCATTACGTTTTTCAAATTTCGTTAAATTTTATTTTTGTTTCTTCTTGTTTTACCCTTCCTGTTTTTTTGGAACGTACAACAAAAACAGATTTAACAGAATTACGCCTCTCAGCAAACACAAACTCTCAAAGCCCATGTGTAAATTTCTATTGGTTTATTTTGTAAGAAGGAATTGTTTGTTGTCTTGTAGGACGGTTGAATCAGAGTCCTATCGGGATTACGAGAGCGTGTTTATTATTCCTGGGACAAGCGTAGACACGAACCGTAAGGCTAACACGATTCCACCACCGGACATAACGAGCGATTTTAATTTGAAATAACTGTCATTCGAATCTTCTCCTCTTTCTATATATATGCAAATGAAACAAAACTAATCTATATATATATATCTACCGCAATTAAACCGACTTAAATAGCGATTACGACGGTGGAATTTGTAAAACTACTTACTCTTAGATTTAATTTAGATAATTTTAAAACAGATCAGAAACCAGCAGAATACATACATATAAACATTAGAGAATTCATTAGTTCTTTCTTTCGTTACCTATACTTTGTACTTCTGCTTGTTTCGATGTCGGCTCTTTATACATATTCTTTGTTTATATTTTATTTAATTTAAGTGTGCTTCATTTGTTCCTGGAATGCGCGATCGATAGGGTCGTTCTGTCTGTTGTCTGTTATTATTTCATTATCTCTCTTTAGCAATTATTTAATTGCATTTATTTCATTCTCCCCGTTTCATTTTCTTCCTTTAATTTTTTACCTTTCCACTTAGGATTTTCATTTAGTTCATATTTTTCCCTTACACCGAGATTCATTTATTTTTCTTTAATTAATTGCGTTTGATTTTATTTTTCACATTTCCGGATGTTTTGTTGTTTTTGAAACTTTGCGTCTATTTCTGTGTCTGTTTCTGTATCTCTCAGTCTCTGATCCCAACAATGTGTTACAATTGCTCGCCCGCTCGCGTGGAACAGGAGGAAAAAAGGTGAAGGGATGCGATGAGCCTGTTGACAGCATCTACACATCATCTGTTCGCACTGTCACATGTATATTAGCTCATTTTGTTTACCAAGTACCGAAAAACGAATAATATTCAATCACTTTATTTTTTTGCGTTTCGCTTCAAAAGAACTATTATACATCACGCACTTTGTATTGGAATGAGTTGCTCAAGTTTTTACTTTATTTTTTAATAATTAAACAAGAAATAATTTGCAGCAGTTTGATTTTTAAATTGAATAGATTCATCTATTGGTTTTATTTTAGAGAAGCATGCTTAGATTATCGCATTTGAAAAATTTGATTGTGAATGAGCTATTTGCGGATCGAATTAGTTTTGGAATGCTGCTGTTTGTAGTTGGAGTAATTTATGGAAGCGCTCATCAATTTTTTCCATTTGATGAGATTGATGAGCGTTTCGTGTTTGCCGTAATTGAGATCTAATTGTTTGCGATTTGTGTGTTTAATGTAGACTTAGAAAAGGCCGAATACCAGGTGTGAACGTGCTCGCTTTCGTGGTGAATTGGGTGTGGCCGAAGGACAGGTGCCGATCGAGCAGTGGTAGTAGTTTGAATTGGTCTCACCGCCACCACCATCTTCACCACCATCACCATCACCATTCAGACTACCTTCAGGCCCCATCGAAATCCCTGGGCAGAATATCGAGGACGGCTGACGGTCGTTTCGTGCTGGGCGACTCATCTTTGAGGGCCGAGAGTTTGTCAAACATCTCGAGCAGCGATGACGGGGGCTTCCTCACGCGAAGATCCATACCTAACAGGGCATCCTGGAGGAAACCGCTGATCGGATATCCAAGCGAGCTAAGCTTAAGATCGGACGCTTCCGGACAGAGTGCGCGTATTGTTTCCGGTTATCTGGGCGGTTTGTATCCTGTGAAACCGATTCCGACTATCTACGGAAGCCAGATCCAATCGAGCTCACCCGTGCAGGTGCTGTCACCATGGACACCGTACTTCAGTGATCTCAGCTCGGTTCGGTATCCTAGCAGCGCGGAACGCTCATACCCGACGCCCCCCGGATTCGTGCAACTGAGATCCGTGCACGAAAGGTACTCTCAAGAGTTGCCCAGTTTACGGGCGATACACGAGGAATCTCAAGGATTCATACCAGTCCATCCCATCAGGGAGAGTCCCCGTATCCGTGGACCGTACTCGAGATCACGAGCCAAGCTTCTTCCGAGACACGCGCGTATCGCCAGAAGCGCCCCCGAACTGGGCTCACCATCAGACAGATCACCAGAGAGTCGATCCAGCTCCAGCGGTTTCGGTTCCAAGAATACATCGCAAACCCAGAACCAGAGCTCTCAAAGTGGCAGCACCTTCATGGAATGGAAGTTGCCACCCTACAGACCGCCTCCGCCACCACCATCAGCCACCCTCCCGCCACCACCACCTTTAGTCACCCACTGGCTAGAGCTGACGTCATCTTCTCCATCCACGTCCGAGCACAAAGCTGTGGACGTCGGCAGCGTCGATGGTCATTACGAATTCGATCCATCCACTCCAACGCCCACAGCAAGCACTCCAACTGGTCCTCGCGAAATCGACTTCGACGCTCCAACATTTCGCAAAAATTACGGCCCAACATCCATCCGCTCCATACGGTACGACAACATCGATGCCCGAGTGCAAGCCATGAAAGAGGAATTCAACGAGTTTAGGAAGAGACAAGCGAAACGCCGCCGAAGCCACGAACTCGAGAGTGCGTGCTAACACTTGCCCCAAAACTCCCAACCCCTTCGAAAAAAAATAAAAAGAAGAAGAAAAACGCAAGCACCATAAACGAATGAACAACATTAAAAAATGTTCTTAGTGTGATTAACCATGTTCTAAATTAAACGCAAAGGAGGTAAGAAAGAACCAAAAAACAAGTATATATATAACAAGTTTAAAAAAGCAACGTAAAACGAAACCACCGCAACAGACTTTAACTATCTCTATCTATCTCTCTCTCTCTCTCACTCTTTCTCTTAAACTATATAAATTAAAACATTTCTAATTAAACACACTTACATCTACTAAAAATTCATATATAAATTGAATAATATGAAAAAAAAAAAAAAAGGTTGGTTTATTTCTACTGTAGACGTACCCTGTAAGTTTAAATAATGAAAGAAAATATGAAGAAGCTCAATTTTTCGAAACACATTATAATAATATAAAAAAGAAAATATCGAAGAACGGAACCAACGCGATACATTTTTTACGACTCTCCCAAAACCCCCGAGAAAGTTTTGTATCGTGAAAATAAGTAAGTAAAATCAATTTATAATCGTGATATCTTTGTTAGGCCGTATACAATTCGAAGAAATTTTCCTTGTTAAGAAAAGAAAAATGCGAAAAAATATGATATATTTAAAAGAAATTGAATATATTAAAAACGGTGAAATAAAAAATATAAAAGGAAATTGAATAGTAAACGAAGAGCAATATTTTCTACTAGATGATCTAGTTTTTATTTGCCTACCGTGAATTTTCCAGCGATCGTGAAGTTTCCTACAAATAAACAAACAAACAAAAAAACGCGAGATCCAAATAAATTTTCATTTGGAGCATATTTCTTCGGTGGAAAATTAGGTAATTTAAATAAATAAATAAATTAAAAAAAAGTAAAGAAAAAAATAATATGAATATATATTAAAGAATAAACAAAACGGTGCCTTTTACACCTTAACAAAGCTTACCCTGATTGTAAGAACTCTTTGTATCAAAGGAAGAAGAAGAAATCGTATGAAATGAAGTGATTGAAGTCAATAGATTTTGTCCAGGAAAGTTGTGTTTGTTTTATAAATAAATTTATAAATGCCGTTGGTTCCGTTCGCAACAAAAAAAAATCGTACTATAAAAAAAACGAATTTTAGTTGAATTTTTGTACATATTTCTAATGAAAGGAATGATGATAAATTTACAAAATAACCTAGGTATGTAGCGGATTTTTTTTTGATGAAAGCTAAATGTGGAAACTGTGAACTTTCCTTTCGACATTGCTGAATTCAGTTGAGTTGATCGAGATGAAGGATTAATTAGACTAAATATGATTAATTATCGAAGGAACGTTCAGTTCCATATTTGGCTTCTATCAATAAAGAACAGACTTGAAATGGGATCGTGAATTGTCGAGAGGAAGAAATCTCGACGTTTTAACCATTGTATTTACTATAAGAGATAACGGAGCAGGAAGTATTGGAAGTTTAGACGCGATTTGATTGTTCTTTCCAATCGACGATGGGACGACGATTCATATCGGGAATCGCCCCAAAAAGTAAAGAAGTAATCGTCTATTGTTTTTGATCGACTCGATATGCGATAGACGATTATGCACGTGAACACTTACACAACAACAAAATACTTAAACATTAAACACAAAACACTTCATTACTTAATGAATAATAAATACAAATAAATTCTTAAACGCTTTAGCGCGCGGCCAAAGTCGCGACCAACTTACACAGGCTGTTGCGTAAAAAAACATTTTATGATAATATATACATATAAAAAAAAACGTAAGTAAAAATTCGTAAGAGAAAAAAAAACACTTTAATATTAAACAAATTTATTATTACGGTCAGGAAAGGATATGAAGCAAAAAAAATATATATAGATGTTTTAATTAGGATATAACATGTATTTACGAGCTCAAAGTGAAGGGCAAGAAGATGATGAGGAAGTTCGAAGAAAAGGTTACATTGAAATATTAATAATACGAAGTTCTTAAATCTCTCTATCTCTCTCTCTATCTGCAACACGAAACTTGTATTCATCCGAATATGTACACACTGACACAAGTACACGACACACGATGATTTTGCGTTTCGATTCGTCGATCTTCATTAGTAACAAAGTTTATAGTACAATTAGAGTTATTATTGTTTCGTACGTTTTACTTTCTTATCTTTTAGTTTGTATATCCTGGATGCAAGGAACGTTTTTCATTGTTTTTCTGAGCGCGAATGGGACTGAATGAATGTGGAATACACAAAACACACACAACACATGTACTCTATATAAACTTGAAATGAATCACAGAGAACGGTACACTCACCCATTGTGAAAAAAAGTCACACGAACTTCTTTCCACGAAACGATAATTCTAAAATTTAAGTTTTAAGCTGAAAGTCAACAAAACAACATAACCGATTATGTAATACGTCTTGCCTTCAAAGAGGAAAACAAAAATGATCATAATTTTGTGTGTTCGCATTAATAATTATTTTCCTTAATTATTATTTTTGTTTACTTAATTATTTGTAGATATTTATATTAAATGTTTTTGATTATTGTATAATGCGTATTTATTTGTTTTTGTTTATTACTTTATTTTATTAATACAATCTAACTCGATTATAGCAACAACTTGGATTACGCTATAAACGAGTTTGATTATATTTATTTTTGATATATAAAAGTTCGATTTGTTTTCGACTATTTTATGAACGAGTTTTCACGATTTATTTTTATTTTTTTTTGTAAATGCTATTAGGAGAAAGATGAATTATGTATATGTAATCTGTTACGAATCGATTTGATTTCTATAAATTTATTGTATAAAAGAAATATATATGAAACAAAAAAAAATAATAATATTATATCACACGAAATATTCTAAATCTCTAAAACTATTTATTATTTTTATAAATTATTGTTGTCCAGTTTTATTTTTCTCTTCAATATATAAATATATAATATATATATATTTTCTTTTCTGTATGATTTCAAGGTTAATAATTCTCTGGAATGAACGAGGAATAAAAAAAATATGATCTTGACAAAAAAAGTATAATTATTGATATATTTAGAATGTAGCATATATATTTTTAGTTGTAAGTGTTGAGTAGAAGACAGTTGTTACTATGTAACTGCGCTCTATTTAAAAGAAGAAAAGATGATGACAAAATAACGAGCAAAGAGGATGATGAGGAAACCAAAAAAAAATGGATTTACTACGATGCATCATCACATCATTTGGAAACACTGAAAATGGTGACGACAACAACAACAACAGAACATACAAGTAAATAAATGAATAAAGAAAAAAAATCTTAAATAAACACCACCATTACTTTTTTTTTCTCTCTCTCTCTATTTGAATACTTAATAATACATCCTCCTACGTTCCATGCAAATTGCACCAAAGTTCCTGTTCTACTTTTCCCAGCATTTTCAATCCAATTATGCAATTACGCTTGTGTTTAAATACGCCAACAGTAATCAATTTAAAATTAGCAACTTCCTAGACCTTAATGGATTCAACATTAAACTGACTGTTGCAAAAGCACCAACAAACACAATCATTGCTTTTTTTTGTACTTGTGAAAGTATACGACATTTGAAACTAACATAATTTGATCATCTATATAAGACTTTCTTATGTAATTTCAACAAATCATTTTTTATAGATATTCCCATAATTTGTTACGTCAGAATTGTAATATTTTGTATATGAAATATGAATTTTCTATCTCCAAGACAACAATCCATGTACAGTGGAACCTCGCTTAATGAGCACCTCGCATAACGAGCAAAATGATTTGTAAGAAAAATGACTCGCTTAACGAGCGATGTTTCGCATAACGAGCGACGATGATAAGAAAAGTCCCGGATTGCGAGCCTGTTACATCATTTTTAAAACTGGTGTACACATATTATTTGTACTTATGAATATGTTTCACAATACGAGTAAAAATCCGAAAATTTTTGAACGGATTAAACTCGTTAAGCGAGGTTCCACTGTATTTACTATTTCTTATGAATAAAACTATTGCTGGAACACACATAACTTCTAAGAATAAAGTACATACATAATTATTTAAATATTTCCATTTAAATGCATCATATTGAAAATTCGTAGAAAGAATATACCGCAAGGATTATTTAGGAACAGTTTAATTCATCATTTCATTTTATACAACCAATTTAACGTTGTTGAAAGACTAGCGCGTTTCAAGGTTGTAAGGTCTGGTAGACTACTGAGATTTGTGCGTAGTAAATAAATCTTTCGTGTATGCTTTTTTTCATGAGACACGACAAAAATATATCATATTAAACTTAATCTCTTCACACAATTTTTATATTGTCACATATATTATTAATACTAAGTAAATTATGGATGATTAAAACAATATTGACTTATTTTTTATTTAATATTTGTTGTTGAACTATTGCCAAGTGGATTGATATGTGCTTTTGATTCTTTTTATAATTATCTTTACCATTTCCATTTAGAAGTTACTGTAAATCAGTGTTTAAGATTTTTTTAAAGGAATCACCACAACTTATACTAAAAAAGAATTTAGATTCTAGACAACTTTCCATAAAAGCTTTTGCTTAATAAAGAAGATTAAAAACTATATGTAAAGTTATGCATAGATACATTATAAATAAGTATAAAATTGCTATCTAAATTGTTGCACATTTATTGTCTGCACTTCTTAGATGCAATTCTTAAATGACCACTTACAAAAACGTTCTGCGTTGAACCACTTGCTGTTTATCATAGTCAATAATTGAAGCAACCTTGTATGAATTATTTCCGCATTCGCCTCTTCTTATAAAAGCAAACAACAACAAAAAAAAATACTACAAATTCATGTACAATACCAAAATTCAACTTATAAATATAAATTTGGATTTTTTTAAGAACAGTTTTCAAAGACGACTCCAACAAAATGATTATAGACATTCAAGTTTTTGATTACGGCAGTGATACAAGAATAGCCATTGACGTAACGCACTTGCACTTGCTGTGATGTCATCTTCTCCAAGTGATAAAATCTGTTGAAACACAGTTTAGTAGTCGCAAGGAAATATATCTTAGTTGCAAGTGTGTTTACTTTACATTATTTCAAATATGATTATATAACATCTGGTTTAAAGGACAAACACACCATTAAACCAAAAGTTAAAAGACGCTTTAAGCTAAAGCAAAATATGAATTAATTATATTTTTAATTTTACGCGATCAAACACAAAATGCAATAAATAATTTTAATTATTTGCGATTAGCATATTTATTGACTTTATAAGTTAATTTACTTTTTTTTAATGATTTAATAAAAAAAATATATGTCTATAATAAAACAGTGCGTTTTATCGTCTGTTATGTAATTGCTTTGTTTTCTCTAAACATTTTGAAAATACGTATTTTTATTATATATAATTCAAGCAATAATTTTTTTTTTTGATTTGACGTTTGTTTTTGTTATTCCAATTTGTAACGTGTTATTTTTGCAGCAATTAGCGGCATTTTAAAGTGTCCTGATGACTAATTTGATGACTAATCAAAAGACTGCATAGGGTTCAAATTGTTAATATCGTTGAACATTTCCTGTTATGTTCAATGTATTTGTTGTTTTGGGAGTATACATTTTTTTAGGCAATAGTTAATTACAGCCTTGAATGTAAATAATTTTTAAATACTTACAATAAATTATTCCTATGAAATATGATATCTACGTTCAAGTGAAATATATTGGTTATTAAGACAATATAGTTTACTTGAACGTAAATATCAGCAAGTTCAATAATAATAATTTATAAAAATAATATAAAGTAAAATGTTAGTAAAAGAATAATTAATTTAATGGAGCTATGATTCATTCTAATTTTGATAAATATTTTTTAAATTTAAAGCAAAAGCTTAGGCAATAGAAGCTTATTTTTATTAATTTTTTTAACAGGCAATGGTTACTAGTATCCTTGTATGTAAATATTTTTAAATAGTAGTAGCATTTCCTAAGAAATGTAATATCTACGTTCACATCAAGTTTGTTGGCTTTAAAATGCAAGTGTTTTAGGAATAGATTGTACTTTTCAATATAATTGATTTTTTGTTATTGTAGGTAGACGTGTAATTAATAGTTTCTGCAATTTAATACAAGACAAGAGGTTTTCGCATGGAGGACATGCGAGTTGTCAACAAGCGTGTCGTGTTGCATGAAAAAAAATCATGGACATTAACTAGTTGATAAATGAATAATCCGAGTTAGTGGCGGTATTGTAGGAGAGCGCGTGTAAGTTCCTTACGATAGAATAAAATAGATTGTATATTTGTGAGCATTATACATAAGTAGACAAGTGATGTAGGTGGCCAGTCCAATTACATAATTGATGCATACATACATTCATCGGATCAGCGCAAATTCAGCCTTTCCGTTCCTCCCAATTACGGTCGTCGGTACGACGATTCGTACTCCTGCTATATACCTTCTTGCATACCAAACTCGCAACGTAATTAATTAAACTGAAAAATGAGAAACAAGTTGAAATTTTAGTTGGATAATCCAATGAAAACCATTATATCTTTGAGACCGTTTCATAAATTGGCTCCACTACCACCGCCGTCGCTACTGCATTAGTATTGTTGTGAATGGGATTAGTGTTGGAAGTGTGTTATCAGCCCGTGAAATTAATCTTAATTCCTGAAGCCGCGCGTTCTTTCCCATCCCGTCCACACGCTCAACTCGCCTCAATTCAGTTTGATTTACTTTTTCGCGCACGACTTAAGTTGTTGTCCTTACGGAGTTTTATTGAAATGTTTGGTCGATATCCTGGCGCGATTCTCTTAGTGTTCTCACTGCTCACGGTGAGAGCCTACTTTTACGAAGATGACGAAAAGCAGCAGCCCAGCTACCTCACGGCGGCCGTCGGCGATTTCACCATCATGAACTGCGATCTGGACTTCCCTCAGACCATCCCCATACCGTACATACTCAACTGGAACAGAGAGGTACAGTATCCATCAATGAATCGTTGCCCATCTAAACCCATGCACGGACAATTCAGGGCAAAACTGTGTTCTCTTGGAACAACGGAAGATTAACAGCAACAGATCCGTACGTCGGAAGAATTCATTTGCTGGAAGAGCAACATGCCATTAGATACGGAGGAGCATCCATAAATTTAACATCAATTCGGGAATCAGATGCTGGATGGTTCGAGTGTAAAGTGATCTTCCCAAATCGAACGCCCAATTCCCGCAACAATGGGACCTGGTTCTACCTTACAGTTAATGGTATAAATATCAACGAAGAACGTATTTCAATAGTAGCTAAATTAAATTTATTTGAGGAGGTAACTTGTTGGCCGTGCCACCAATCAACCAAACCACGATGGAACATGAGGAAGCACACTTTTCGTGTGTCACAAAGGACAAAGACACAATTGTTACTTGGTACAAAGATGGGATTCCTCTAAACGAATTACCGGATATCTTACAGAGATCATGGATTTCTTCCGAAGGTTCTTTAACAATTCGACCTGCCGCAATGGGCGATCTGGGCGAGTACGAATGCGAAGCAGTAACACCGGACGGCGAAAAGCAATCTGCGAAAGCCTATCTCAACGTACAATGTAAGTATTAACGATAGCAAAAATATTATTAACATTCTAAATATTTCAATCGATCAGACAAAGCAAAAGTCATCTACGCTCCTCGGGAAATACATTTGCCTTACGGAAGATCGGCAATACTCGATTGCCATTTTCGCGCTAATCCACCGCTAACAAATTTGCGCTGGGAAAAAGACGGTTTTCTTTTCGATCCTTACAACGTTCAAGGGGTTTTCTACCGACGAAATGGAAGCTTGTATTTTAGCAAAGTGGATGAATCGCACACCGGACATTACAGTTGCACTCCTTACAACGATTTGGGCACGGAAGGACCGTCGCCTTCGATTCACGTGATAGTCCAAAGACCTCCAGTTTTCGTGGTCACCCCTAATCCACTGTATTTAAGAAAGTTAGGCGAGACCTTGGAAATGCCCTGCGACGCTAGAGATGGCGAAAACGAACATAAACCCATAATTGTTTGGTACAAAGTAACTTCCAAACAATCTTAATAATCTTAGTGTTTTCCTTTTACAATGTTTTTTTTTAGAAGGACGGTTCCTCTTTGCCAGTAGGAAGATATTCAATCAGAGACGGTAATTTAACAATAATAAATATTCAGGAGGACGATCGTGGGATGTATCAATGTTCAGCTACAAACGAAGCGGCTACGATTAGCACGGAAACTCAGTTGATCGTCGAAAATGTTCCACCAAGAGCTCCATACAATTTAACAGCGGATTCGTCATTAACTAGTGTTCACTTGAAATGGGAAGCGGGTCGGAAAGTCCCCAACATCGAGTACAACATTTGGTACAGACCGGTCGAAACACCTGAATGGAAAACCATAAAAGTTTCTGGTAAAAAAGCACTGGAAACGACAATTTCCAACTTAAATTCAGGTAAATTAGACAGATTTACGTTAATTTTAATTGTATAAAAAACAATATATATGTCTTTGAAGGAAGGGAATACGAATTTATGGTATTAAGCAAGGACCAACACGGGGATGGATTATTCAGTAAAACTATACGCGTTTGGACTAAAGGATACAACGCTGAATATTCTTCTGCGGGATCAACTAATCCTCATTCTATTGGTAGTCCGAAAGATGTTCAAGTTAAGAGTACCGCGGATGGCTTTCTGGTTGTTTGGAATCCTCCAGAATACGGTTTGGAAGAGCTTAGGGTTTACGTTGTTAGATGGTACGAAGGTCCACGGCAATATCTCTGCGGTACAGCTGAAACTAAGAACACCTCGTATCTCGGTATGATTAAAATAAATGTTAATGAAAAAAACTTCATTTCAATGAATAATTATATTTCAGTGTCTGATTTGGAAGAAGGAAACGACTATCATTTCGAAGTTTTGGCTATGGCATTCGATGAATATCAAGCGGCGAGCGACAAGTTCGCAATTACCGTGCCATCATATTCTCGCATCAAGGCGATTTCCATTGGTTTGCTCGTGGTATGCTTGGTTGTAGCAGCTCTCGGAGTTGCCGCTTTCTACTTGAAGAAAACATATTGGAATAAGTTATCTAGCAGCGATTCCAAAAACTAATTTGACTGAAAGAACAAACTTGGATTATATTGTCTACATTATTATATTTTACTGTATAGTCTATGTTCCGTTTATTTTTTATGTGTTATGAAATGACAAAGAAATATAAATAAATTAATAAATATTTTACAAAATCCTAGTGGCTCAAGTGCTGACTTTGTATATTATTATTGAGGACGTTTTAAGTTCAAAAGTTAAGTGAATGAATCAGGAATTAAATGAGATGCATTCAAGAAATCATATTCATTCATTTAGATCCATAAGCAGCTACAATTAATATAATTAACAGAAATAACTAGAATTTTACAGTAATTCAACATTAAATTTGTTATTTGTTTTTTTTTATAAAATTGGAGATAGATGACTGCAAAAATATAAATAATTTATAGTAACTAAAGCAAATAAACAATACTGGAAGATAATGAACACGGATATTCATTTAATTTACAAAGCTCTTATATCCATTTTTGCAACAAGAGCCATATCCATATTTGCAACTTTTTGATATAATAATTTTTAAAAATTCTCAATCATAATATAAAATATATATAATATTTGTGTTTTGTTGCGGCTATATATTATCATGTAGTTCAAAGAAATAATAAATATAAACTTGATATCATTAAAAAATATACAAAAAATGTCCACATAGTACTTTTTTATGCAAGTACACTTGTAATAATCTTCATAAAACAAAAAAAAAAGGTTTCTTACGATAATAAATATTGAAATTGCTGAGAATTATTTACTGTTTAAAAATAATTGCGATTATTAAAATATTATTTATATAGCAACTGATAATAATTTATTTTATGCTAATATCACATAATTATACACAATTACTTTAATAACAACAAATTGCCAGATAAAAATATCAATTTATGTAAACTAAATTAACTTGACAATTATTAAGAAATTTTATTCGATAAATCAACTTATCCCTCATTAAAATACATATTACATATTTATTTTTAGTATTTTGATCTCATTAAAAAAAACATGGGAATATTTATTTTAATGCAAATTACGTCAATATTTTGAACGCTTCGTGTATTATAACAACTGCAAATGTTGTTTAGGAAATTGGATAAGAGATATCAAACGCACGCGATGCTGATTTTTATTGAAATATGATTATTTTTATTTACAGATAAAAAAACGTTTAAATGCATCATTGAAACATATCAACTGAAAATGAATGAAATTATAAATAGAGTCGAAAAACAAATCCAGTTGAAAATTTCAACAGCTTCTTTAACAGTGAAAATTGAAAAAAAAACAAAGATATTTTTATTGGAATTTGAATATTTTCATATGAAAAGAGAAAACCGCATTGAAATACTGCAGTAAAATATATTTTGTGGTCAACAGCCCTTTGAATTTTCAATTTGTAATTTCTTGATGCAATAAAAATTATTATTTACTTATTTAAATATATTTAAAAAATTGTAGAACCTAACATATTTGTTTGTATTTGTACTGCAACTCAATTGCTAAGTGTATTTCATCAGTTCCTCGCTTTGACATAAGGTGACAGATGTCACGCGACCCATAAGTTGAGAAACACTGTTTTAGATAAATTATAAAAAAATCCAGTTGAAAGTTTTGGTAATGATTTTCAAGATACATTTTCAAATAAAAATAGACAATTGTATATGTTGAAGATGATCAATGTAGAGTTTCCCAAACTTTTCCTGTAACGAAACACTTTGTATATCCTGAAATTTTCGCGGAACACCTTGTTTATCCAAAGTTGAACAAAAGAAAAATTAACGCACGATAAAGAAGTATTGTCACATTTCATTGATTTTTTCGAAAACTATAGTTGATACAAGATGGATATGGAAGCTGAATCGTGTCTAAAGTTGCAAAAATAAAAATTAACGCTTGAAAAAAGTATTTTCATATTTCATTGATTTTCTCAAAAACTGTAATAGATAAAATGAATCCAGAAGATGCGTATGAAACCTGATGAAACCTTTCTTTGGGAAATGTAACGAGTATTCATACATTGCTTATTTTGTGGGGTAAGTAATAACACATAATCTATAAAAAAAAATAAACATGTTTAAATCAGTCCAGTTTTTCACGAAACACCTATTAACTTGTGATACATAGTTTGGGAAACACTGAATTAATGTATGTATTAAAAACAGAAATATAAAACTATAATAAATAAAGAAGAAAAACAAATTTTGTATCAGTTTTAACTTTGAAAATTTTGAGAATGTATGCAACATTTTTCATGTAGATATGAGAAATGTAAATATTTGTTCATTAGTATGTACGTATTCGAGGTTGGTGGACCTCCAGTAGCATTTTTTAAATTATCCATTGTTTTGTTATTTAAATTACACGTTATTAATGCAAGTACCAACTTTCTACCTATAGCAGTTGGTAAACTTCCGGATATATATATATTAAATGCATGGTTTCCGTTCGCAATGCAACATGAACGTAACTACTGAAATACATTGTATTTATTGCCAAGAAATTATATTTTTTTTTTCTTCATAATCAAAATGCAATTATTTCATGTAATTACGAGTTTAATGATTGGAAAATTAATTTAAGAAACACGATCGTTTAATTTTTTGCACCTTTGAGCGATTTTTTATATATGATGTAATGTTAGGAAAACTGTGAGGAAATTAAGTTCATGTTATTGCAAATTTATGGAAAGATAAATTAATGAAATTAATGAAAAGTTGTCGTTAATGATCGTTTATTGTTTTGCATATTCGCGCGATTTTTTTCATAAATGTAATGTTGGGAAAACTGCTGTGGAAAATGATAGGGGCGCGTGTGGAAAGCCGAAGTGAAGTTGCAGACTTTGGACCGTGGAAAATCAATTGGTTTGCACCGAGATCACATAAAGGCTAGAATCGTGTAACAATAGCCTAACGAATCTCGCCTTTACAGCACATGCAACGAGTCCGGTACACATGTACTACCAAAAAGCGATAAGTACTCGATTCGCATGACGCAGTCAGGCGATTTTGGCTCGTAGAGCGCTACGCAGTTAGACTTATTCAACAGCTGATCACGATGAAAGTATAGGTTGTGATACGATGGTGGTGGTGTTTTAGTTCTGCTCTATTCGTTCGCATCCGTCATAATCTTTGTGGCTAAAACTATGACTAAGCGATGGCAATACCGGCTGCATGAATACGGACGGAATCAGTGAATGCGAGCTCCTCCCGACGACGTACAACAATGTGCCGTTCTTGGATCTGTCCGCTCTTTGTGTTACCCATTCAAGCAACTAACAAATAAATGGAATATTAAATTCGTCTTATTACAGTAAGTAATGATGCACTTCAATTGATCATTATCATTAAAAATCATCAACTACATCATTTAACTATTAAATCGAAAACACAGATTTGCCTAAACAATTAATAATTAACACTCACTTTAATGGATAGATTGACAGTGCGCACATTCTTCAAACTAAAGTAAACTAGGAAGAAATCGAGTAAATTTATCAATTTACTTTGTAGCCAATATATATTGTAGACCATGGCAAAGGATCCCACATGGATTTATTTTTAGATTGGTAAATTACCGTACATTGAACACGACGAAATGGGATGGGATAGCAAATGCAGCAAAAGGAAAAAAAACATCTGCTCATAATTATATATTTTCACACGACAAACGAACGAAATGAAAAAATATTAGTAGCAATTAAAGACACACATTCCGTGTTTCTATATATATTTTTTTTAACCATTTGTTAAAATCGCGCCAAATTACTAACATTAAAAATATAATGGCAATATAGCAGTTAACAACTCTAAGGTCAAATCACAATGAGAGCCTTGTACATGAAACTGAAGCAAACAATGATAAAGGATTTTAATTAAATGCCACACATTTATTTTCATTCGATAATTTATTATTAATCAATAATAACAAAGCTATTTTATTTTTAAAAATAATAATCTTTATAGACAACAGTCAAAACAAAATTAAACATTTTCATACATAAAAATAATAATAAACTGCTACAAATTGTTATTAATTCAGTACATTTAATAATATATATCTATACACGTTGAGTAACTGAAAAAAACTTAAAATAAAAGAAATGGGGCCCCCTTTTTCCAGTATCCTGGACTGTTTGAAACCGGACTAATCGAGGACTTTAAAACTGCACAAAAAGACACATCATTGTATATAGGGAAAAAAAGACCGGATAATCGACGTTTTACTGTACTTCAAATAATTTCTTGTTGAAGATTAAAAATTGTTTGTGCAAGATTCCAATTTTATCGAACAAATAAATTCAATTTGCGCACGAAAACATATCTACTCTAACATCATGAATGGCCTCCCATTCATTGAAAGACGGATTCTTATTTGTAAACATATTTTCCACGCATTTAATACTTTTGTTATTTAATAATCGAATATATCTCTTATCGCTAGAAAAATAATATGACAATACAACATATTCTAGTTTCCCGTGGTTTTAACGATTCACTCTACCTGATATTTACAAGTATCCAATTGGAAACCATGTTTTACAAACAGCTCTTATTTGTAAACTTATTCACACGGAATACTTTGATATAACAACAATCGGTTAACATTAGATTTGCTGAATTCAAATAAATTTTGTCAAAGTCAATTTAACTATTAATTATTTAATATTAAAAGTAAACCACATGATCCCGTCTATTAATAACCTCTATGATATGATCAAATATTTATATTCTGATATAAAAATAGTTGATGTGATTTAAAATTAGATTTTTATTTAGTTTATAGATGAGAACATTTATTTATACATTACTATTAAAATATAGTAGTAGTATATATTCATATCTTCTTGAATTATCCTTCATTCATTAGTAAATTTAACATGAAATGAGTGAATATTAATCGTAGGAAGAAAGATTAAATTTGTTGACTGATGTTTTGGATACGTTGTTCAAATTTCCGGAAACAAATGCTCATTAGTTCTCATGATAACTATCATTTAAACGCAATTATATTCAGATCACCGTCTATACTTGATTATGTTACATTCAGCATATTTTTCACATAATAATGTAAATTGAGAATAATATTTATTTTACTGTTTGTAAAACACAAGATAGCTTTCTTTATGTTTACCCATTGTTCAGATTCCATTAAAGTCAAGTGATAATAATTCTGACGAAAAACCGCCTCAGACATTCTGCTCAAAACATAATTCAGTAAACTTGCTACTACAAAACTAGATGAACGTATTTTATATATTAATATAGCTGAAACCATGTAAGTAAATAAAAATATAAACGAGTATAATTAAGCATCTTTCAATAGAACATTGTAATGAAAACAACTTTATTTTCGATCTATTGTATTGAAAGTATACTTCCTATTATTATCTATCTCGAATAGTAGAAAATTATTTAATACATTTATTTATCAATAAAGTGTATAATGACGTATAATGATTGAAAACCTTGTCTAGAGACAGATAGCAAAATCGTTTGAACGTGTGTTGTTTGTTTTTCAATGGAACATGTGAACTTTCTAGCGACATTTCAAATCTTTTTCTGCAACAAATTTCTCTTGTTGCAGCGAATCCTTTCACCTCGCGGCGAATAAAATCATCGAAGCAAGGATATTTATTGTGCTTAGGCCATTTAAAATTAAAATGCAATTCTCATGCAGCAATCGTGCGCGTTTTATCCTTGACTTATAGTTATCAAACCTACGAGTTCTTTCACTCCAACAACAAAGACTATGAAGCATTTCCATCGATTATATTTTTAAAGAAATTGCTAAACAAAGATTGCATCTCGTTGCAGCAGCAATTGTTAATGCAAATGCTTGGTGACATCAAGTCACATGTGTCACAAATTAAACGCGATTCACTGATAGATCTAACGTTACCGGAAATCGAGTGCAAGATATCCAGAAATACCAAAAAAAAAACAGCGCATAAAAACATAATATTTCACTTCGTGCCTGTAATGAAGCGAACTAAAATTATCGTTTTTTTTAGCGCTCGTCCTTGGATGGAGGTTATTTTTAATTTGAAATCGTGTACATTTTCACCGAAATTATTTCGTCATCGCCTTTACATTGTTTCCTCCCAAATCATCTGCACAATTATATACTACTCATAATCTAATCATGTCTTATCGATAAAAACAATTTTGTATTTAAATTAATTTTCAATTGTTCCTCTAGTTGTGTTCATACTTGTGATGCTGTGAGAGTTTTCCTGTTTCAAACGAGATGGCCGATGTGAAAATACAGTTGGAGCAATATAGTGCGACCGTTGCCCTCAACAGCGACGAGACAGTCTCGTTTCAATCCAAAAAAGATGCAGAATCTCTTAATAACGCTTTAGTCAGGTAATCAAATAGATTCATCTGAAAATTCTTCGTTATATACAAATGCAAACAATGCAATGCAAACAGGTTTTTCGGACTATAAAACTTCACGCCAAATTTATGAGACTATTTTTGGAAACAACCAAAAAATATATATATAACAATATATTTATAATCCGAAAAACATGGTAATATATTAGAAAATAGTTTCGTTCAATTAACGATAAATTATTATTTTGAACACCTGCTATTGATATAAAATTAATTGATAAGGAGCTAATAAAGCTGTTCTTTTATTTGCAGTGGATCAAGCGGTAATCTGTGCAATGGATCAACGAAGATTAAAATCCAAACACCGCTTAAAAAGATTCCGAACGGAAGTCCGACAGGACATCGAAAACCGATGATATCATTAACTCATCTGCCAAAACGGCCCCCGGTGGATATTGAGTTTAATCAACTGTCGTATTCGGTGTCGGAAGGACGCAAACGGGGATACAAAACTATTCTAAAAGGAGTGAACGGAAAATTTAAATCCGGCGAATTAACGGCGATTATGGGACCTTCGGGCGCAGGCAAATCCACCCTCATGAATATCTTGGCCGGTTATAGGTAAATTATTAATAAATGCATGCAGTGAGGGCTTTGCGATAACTTTTTATTGTTTTGTTATTCTCTTCTTCGGCGGTGTTAAGAACTAAGAACTTGACAGGAAACGTTCAGATAAATGGTCGTGAGCGTAGCTTGAGGCGTTTCCGCAAAATGTCTTGTTACATTATGCAGGATGACTGCCTATCGCCGCATCTAACTGTGAAGGAGGCCATGTCGGTGTCCGCGAATCTGAAGCTTGGAAAGAACGTCACCAAAGCGGAGAAGAAGGTTGTCGTAGATGAGATCATAGATACTTTAGGATTGATCGATTGTAAAGATACGCCGACGATGTGCTTGTCCGGTGGGCAGAGGAAGAGGTTGTCCATCGCTTTGGAGCTGGTCAATAATCCACCTGTGATGTTCTTCGATGAGCCGACAAGCGGATTGGACAGCAGCTCGTGTTTTCAGTGTATAAGTTTGCTGAAGAGCTTGGCTAGAGGTGGCAGGACAGTTATTTGCACTATACATCAACCGTCCGCCAGGATCTTTGAGATGTTTGATAACCTCTACATGCTCGGTGAAGGGCAGTGCCTTTACCGTGGAATAGTTACGGGATTGGTTCCTTTCCTCTCCGACATGGGTCTAAGCTGTCCCAGTTACCACAACCCTGCGGATTATGGTAATATCTATATATCTTATTTAATCCAATAATGATCTTAATATCATGTTTATTGAGCAGTAATGGAAGTAGCATGCGGCGAGCATGGAGATTATGTACAGAAATTGGTGATAGCCGTGAACGCGGGCAGCTGTAATGGCTACATGGAAAAATCGAAAAGTCCAGATACAGGAACTAGCATAACGAACGACATAGCGAAGCAATCGACGCCCCTCAAAACACCGGCCATTTCTCCAGCAAGTACTTCGAATACACCTAATGGCGTCAACGAGAAGAGTTCTAGCACAACAAACACCAGTGCTACTTGCACGACATCTCTCTTAGGTGGGTATCAACGCCCCATGCAAATTCAGCTTTAAGAATTGCTTCAATTGCAGATAATTCATCAGAGAGTTTACCGTTGGCTGACAAAGCGACTTTTCCCACTAGCGGATGGCAACAGTTCTGGATTTTGCTCAAACGCACCGTTTTTACAATATTAAGAGACAAAACTCTAACAAGAATGAGGTTAATTGCCCATTTTATAATTGGCATTTTATTGGGTTTAATTTATTACGACATCGGCAACGACGCCGGAAAAGTGATGAGCAACGCAGGTTGCATCTTCTTTACCGTGATGTTCATCATGTTCAGTGCTATGATGCCGACAATCTTAACATGTAAGATAGATGAATGATGATCATTTCATTCAACTATAATTGTTATATGATTATGTTCCAGTTCCTCTAGAAATGTCGGTTTTCGTGCGAGAGCATTTGAATTATTGGTACTCCTTGAAGGCGTTCTACTTTGCGAAGACATTGGCGGATATTCCATTTCAAATATTGCTGACTGCGAGCTTTATGATGGGAGTCTACTATTTAACATCGCAGCCGATGGATTGGATCAGATTCAGCATGATGTTGCTCATAACCGTCTTAACTGCTTTGACCTCTCAGAGCGTGGGTTTATTAGTGGGAGCCGCATTCAATTTAGAAGTAATTTAATAACGTTTGATTTCTACGATTATTATTTCTCACGTATTGTAGGGAGGCGTGTTCCTGGGTCCAATATCTATAATACCGATGGTCCTGTTTTCTGGATTCTTCGCAAATCTCAACGACTTACCAAAATACCTGAATTGGCTATCGTACGTGAGCTACGTCCGTTACGGCTTCGAAGGCAGCATGATTGCCATATACGGTATGGATAGGGAGAAGTTAACATGTAGTGATATTTACTGCCATTACAAGTACCCCAAAACCTTCTTATCGCAAATGTCAATGACTGGGGATTTGTATACATACATGATCGACGTTCTCGCGTTATTCGCATACTTCGTCGTTGTGCGGACTTTCTCCTACTTTGTGCTGCGCATCAAGCTGATGGCCAATCGCTAAACATTGTGATATAATATATAAACAAAAATAATTCCAAACCAAAAAAAAATAAGTGGAGGACATTCATATTTTTAATCACTTGTGATTTAATTTAATACGGTTTATTTTAATACCTATTCTAAGCATTGTTACCGTGGCCTTTTTAAATACACCAAAAATCACCAAACAAAAAAATACGTGTACGAACTTTGCGCCAAAGATTTTTTAATGATATTACCGTTTTCAATTATACACACATACATTTGAAAATTCAAGCAATATTAGTTTTGTAATATGTAAACGAAAAGGAAAAACACCATCGTTTTGTTTCCGTTTCTTTTAAGTGATTTTCATTTCATGAGCATATTCTTTCTCATATTAATACTCATATTTACAAAATGTATGTAATCAAAACGCATATATATATACAAAAGAAACCAATCACTCAATAATCATTAAAATTTTATCTAATATTAGTATATATTTCATAGATAAGAAGATTTTGTATTTAATATATTATTGAAAAAAAAAATTGAGAAACTTAAATAAAAGAAAATAAGAAAGGAAAGAAATACAGTTTTCGTACGAAATAATATTTAATTGGGGATAACAGTATTAAATATATTGTTTGTATATTAACATTTTCTATTTATCTACATTACTCGCTGATAAATAAATATTTTAAAAAAATATGTAACATGCATAAATTCAATTCCACAACAAGCTGACAATAAACTGAACCAATGTCTAGTTACAGACCAACATAATAGTACATTAATATTCACGCATTATATAGATACAACATTTGTATAATTTTGAATATATACCTTTTATATGTATAGTAATTTTTCAGCAACAATTACTTAACTTTGTACATTCTTGAAGCAATGATAGCTATATTTGTTTTGATGCTGTCCTTATACAACGTCGATTATTGAGAAAACTTACTTTGTTCTATTACTAGTAACCATTTTGTAGTGAAATAATGGCTGTTTTGGTAGTCAAAATCATAGATGCAATGATAAAACCTATAGAAGTAGCTAATCTTTGTCTTAACTCAAACAATTACTTAAGTGAAAAATTTACTTTTTAATTATTGCAATTCATAAAATATAGGGAACAAAATTTATAGTCCATCAATTCAATTTCAAAATTCTTTATTCAGTGTAGATGCATATACAATGGTGTTATTATTATTAAGGGGTGGCGTACATGTGAGCTTGTGCTCATTTAGCCAGAAACATGATGGGTTGTTTAATGGCACAAAAAAAAAAGAAAAAGTTTTACAGTAAGGGTTTTTCAATAATTTAACCATGGTTTTTAGCAATAACAATGACGAGATGCGAAGACATTAATTGATTTGGTTTTATAGTCCATTTAATTTCTGTAACATTAATAATTATAAAATAGACTCCTAATAAAGAATTATAAATATTGACGCCATCTAGCGTCGAAATTGAAGACTGATATTCTAGTTTCCTACACTGTCATGAGGAATATGTCACTTAGTTTTATCATTAATTTAGAAATGTTTTGTTTTATAATGCATATTTTATAAGTTTCGAATAGTATAGTTTACATGTCGCAAAGTGCAAACATACCCTTATTCAGGTAATATATTTCATGTAGTTAGTGGTATATTTAAAGTGATCATAATATGTTTATTTATAGAGGGTGATGACAACTGTAGGTAACATAGGAATAGGATTGTTAATTCTTATCATTGTTTGGATCATAGCTCTAATATTTTTTGTGATATCAGTGCATCAACAAAGCAACTTAGGGTGGATAGGATTAGGTGCTGCGACTGTGCTTACATTAATTTTAACCTTGATCCCCATTGAGGACAAATCAAATAATCTTAATGATCTTGTACCAGAGGTAAATAGAGTTTTGTTTATAGATTTATTAACTAAGTATTGCTATAATTTTTTTTTAGGAGAAAGATTATAGTCAAATCTACAAATATCTCTTGTTGGGGATTCTAACAACTTGTGCCATCCTCTCATTTTTAGTATTTTTCTTGGGCTTCTGCATACAGCTGAGAAGGCCCAAAGCACATTACAATGTCCATTTTTAGAGTATGCAAGCAAGTATCAAGACTGTTTTCAACAACTGCGCATTTGAGGAGGCTGATCACCATCAAAGATGATGATGAATTTATAGCTAAAGTTATGAACTCTGATAATCCTGTTATAGTTAATTTTCATGCAGAATGGTGCGAACCTTGCCACATTCTCACGCCGAAAATGAAAGAACTGATTGAGCCAAAGGATAATATAGATTTAGTTATTGTAGATGTAGAGAACCATGCTGAGTTGGTCCACACGTTTGAAGTCAAAGCAGTGCCTGCGGTTATTGCCGTTCGCAATGGGCTTGTTGTAGACAAGTTCATAGGTTTAGTTGATGCCAACATGATTGAATCTCTCATTAACAAGCTCGATTTTAAGAAATGAACAATGTTTGTTTTCTCGCTAATAAAATAATTTGTATTATGTTTTTCAATTAAAATTTTAATGTAAAATTTGACCTATATTTTTTTTATCTATTGACATTTTTTGTTGCTAGGGTCAACTACAGGTCAACATATTAGGATAGCATTTTTAAAGAATTTAATATACAATTGTTATTGCCTTTTAAAATTTTAATTGTGATAATAAATATATAAATTTTGTCTAGTTTTATACAAATCGTTTCTGAAGTTAGTTGCATAAATATTAAACGCTTTACCGAATTATCAAGAAAATCTGCATGTCGATCAATTGAAATTTCTGAAAACTGTTTACATCCCACTCCTACACCATTACGGCCAATAATCACTCTCATATTTGTATCATTATGATTAGCAATACTCGTAGTCAGGATGCATATTCTTATATAAATTGCGTATGCCATAAACTGTTGCGGCGGTGAATTTACATTTAGTATGAAGGCTCCTTCTCTCTGAGGAGGTGAATATTTTGAATAACAAAAATACATCTGATTATATAATTAGTTTTAAGCAGACGACATTTTATATTCTTATTGAAGAAAAACTACAAATATTTGATATTCAAATTTAGATATTTGAATGAATTTTCGAATATATGAAAATTCATTCAAATATTTAGATTTGAATAAGTAGATCAAAATAATTTAATAACACAATGTAAGGCGGTTCTGGTAAATAAACGTTTTATTTCTATTATTAGCATATTAATTAACAATTCAAATAAAATATATATGTATATAATATACAAAAATTATAAACTACAAAAATAACAATTATTGCGCAATGTATCTATTATAATAAACTTCAATTGTGCCATTCATATCCTGCTTAATTATGTCAAGCATTTTATTAATACGATTCAAATCGGTGACATCTTTACGTTCAGGTTTTGGCATTAGGTAGAGCACCAAAATCTTCGTTCCGGAACTTTTATCCAATGACAATATGGATTCAAGCAACTCCATATGAATGTCCCACTGATCTCTTTGCCAATCGTAGTAATATCGAACATTGTCGAAAACATCCTTGACGCATTCCCAATATATTTCCAGCATTTCCGAACCCAGGTAATCCCTCTGTTTGGTAATCAAATAGCGTTCGAACGGTTGCAAACCGAACTGAACGTAATGATTGGTTAGATCTAGTTTCAGTTGTAAATATGCCAAACTGTTGGATAAATATAAGTTATTGAATCCATTAAACATGTTAGAACATAGCGTTTTATTTGATGATTCTTTTGCGTTGCTAATGAATGTCGATATGAGTGTGTTGAACAGTTGGTTCAGTTTGTTCAATTTCGTACCGAATCCCAAATTGTTCCTATACGGTGCACTGATGTAGTCGTGAATGGCTTTCCAAAAAGTATCGAGAGTTTGAGATATTTTCAAGTACTTGTAAATAAAGTTCTGACCCTCATCTTGATGTTCGAATATTACCAACCTCAATATTTCATCACCCAAATATATAGGTAGAGTTTTGATAATTTCCTCATCCATATGGCGTATAAGTTGTAATTCGAAACCCTTATTTTTTTCTTTTAAGTATTCCCATAGAATTTGTATATATTTCGATTTAAATATTGTTGAAATATCGTAGATGTTTAAAATCATTGCCAAAGATTCCGAATCATTTTCATCCAAAAGTTTAAGATTTTCCACAAGCATATTATATATAGTGTCAGTTTGATTTGCGAGAAATAGCCCGAAAATACTACTGAATATATACTTTTTAATGGATACGTTCTTTTCTGTCTTCGATAGTGACGAAAGTAGCGACAGTTTAGTGCTTAATTTAGATAATTGTTTTGTTAGGAAAATTGCGTGTTTACGAACTGTTACCGATCTGTTCAACAACTGTACAATTTGCTTTTCAAACACAGACGATATACAGTGATAACTGGCAAAATATAAAGTTTCCAAAGCATTTTGAAGATAATCTTTAAAGCAGTATTTAAATATTGTTTCTAATGATTCGGACGGAATCGGGAATTTTTTTAAACTATCTAATATTTTTGTATTTAACTTAATATTCTCTGATGCATTAGTTTGGTAAACATTAACTTCTAACGGTGGATACATCTTGATTAAATCCAAATAATTCGATTGATAGCAAAGTATTTGTATAGCTTTTTCGACTTCTTTCAATTCGTTGCTGTTGAACATTGATATTGCTTTATACATGACAGATTGACGCAATGCCGTATAATGCATTTTATTTAATTCATAATAAAAGTTCGCATTTTTATAATTATGAATTACGTTATCCAAATGTAATAGCAGCAAGTCTGGTTTGAAATTTAGTGCCCAGAAGTAGATGGTGTCGTTATTGGAAAATTTGCTAATCGCGAAATATTTGTCTGCTATTTTCACTTTCTCATTGAAATCTGTTGTGCATTTAAAAATACTCTCTATGCATGAAGAAGCCAAATGTCTGTGTCCCTCTGCCAAGTGTTCAAATACAAGGTCTATTAATTCCGGATAATCGTGTGGATTAATAAACATACTCTTGTTCCTTCTATTAAAATCAAAGATTTTTTGTAGAAATTGTAATTTTTGTTCATGTAAAACATTTACATTTTCGGTGTCAAATATTTCTGGATATCTCAGAATCAGCAGCCTTTCATGTTCAGGGTAATCAGTGATTTTATTCCAAAAATGGCAAAATTTCACGATTTCCAAATATTCCTTGAACTCTTCCATATAATCCAGGTCGTTCTCAATATTCCTCAAAATTATAATTTCCAAATATTTGAATTTATTATTGTAGTATTCATTATTAACTTTGAAAACCAACAAGATTTCTTTCAAATAATGCCAATGTTCTTCACTTAAATTAGAAATTTTGAAATTGTGTAATATTTCATCCAATACACCTTGTCTTGATAAAATTGTGTCGTTTCGGTGTCGTTGGCAGAAATATTTTAAAACTTCCAATAACGCTTCATTACTCTCATTCAATTTACACGTCTTTATCATTTTTTCCAGCAGTTTCCTTCTTTCGAACAGATTTGAAGTCACATTAATTTTATTTTTAATTAATGGAATGGATATTTCTTTCGGATTATATTCAATATAATCATCATCCTTCTTAAAATCTTCATAATCCTTGATATCAATTATATCTAGAAAGTGTTTATCAACTGATTCTGCATAATTAGTCCCATATATCTCTTTATAAGTATCCAAAATTGCCGTGGCTCTCAAATGTTTTGGATACATATTTAGTACCGATGTGATTGTATAGTTTAAAGAGAAATCATCGCATTTCTTTGGAAAAACGTTCTTCAATATCACATCGAAAGAAAGTCCTCTCTTTTTCATTTCCTTGTTAATTATTTTTAGGTATTTGAGGTAATCTGATGGTTTCTCGATTACTTCTTTCTCCTTGACAGTGAAATATTTCAAAAAAATCTTTCTGCCACTACACGGTATTTTGTCTAATGCATCTGGATCATTGTATATCAAGTATGCACACAAAGCCTTGTATTCATCAATCGAATCATTGCTATTTTCAAAATAAAATTTGATAATGCCCGGGAATTTCTGATGCAGCTTAATCAAATGTTTTAGTTTAATACGACATTTCGTTTCCTTCAAGATCGTTTCAATCAGAGGTCTTGTACATGATGGTAGAATCAATATAGCCTCTCTCAAACCGTATTTTTCTCTAATTGAATTGAAATACAAATCAGCTGGCTCTTCAAAAGCCCAGGTCATATTTTGAATCAAATTTACGCGCGTGACATAAGATATATTAGGGCATATATCCTCCACAAAGTCATTGGCAGTTGTATTGTCCACAATATATTTGCAGAATTTGTGATCTCTGATTGTTAATTTATTTAATATTCTATTCCCATTCATGAGATTTTGCAATAATAAGTAGTGTTGCTCATATTTGCATAATAAATTAAGATGAAATAATTGTTCTTGAAGGTTCCTTGGTTTCAAATTTGTTATTATCTGTATTACTTCGGATGTATTCAGATTGTTCAAATTATTTACGTAATTGTTAAAATTACGTTTGTGTTCTCCAATTGTATTACCTCCGAGATTATAAAATGGTTCCTCATTCTGAAAGAAGATTTAGAATTAGGCAACGGTTATAAATGTAAATAAACAATTTAGGGTTGGGAATACTGTTGGGAATATGCATACCAACCTTAACACATATATAGCACGCTCTGCCGACTATATTACTTACTATCGGATATATATCAATACCAAGTCCTTATTAGTGTTGTTTCACTCGACACCCTGACCTTATTTCAAACAAATACAATAATATTTCTAAGAGAAGGGCCGTAGCCGTGTGGTTATAGTCTATATCACGAAAATCTGATAAGAAAAATTTGGTTCAAAATCAACAAAACATTGTGGTGGCCATTAAACGCCAAGAGAAGAATATCAATAATAATTTGTTAATTCGTGTCAAAATTCGATGTCATTATCAACCGAGCAATTATGAATTACTTGAAGATGCAATAATTTAACTTACATTGGTCATGATTCTAGAGTACTGCAGGCGAAGTGAGGCGAAGCACAGAACACTAGAATTATCGATGACTGTACAGTACAACCAATAGACTCCTACTCGTACATTTCTATTTTAAAACGTATACCCACTACAAATATTATTGATGTACGCATACCAATAATAAATATTACGTTTTTTTATCATATGATAAAAAAAAATATTTGATAAAAATAGCTATCAGTTTGAAACTTAATACACAAATTATGTTTTATGATCTCATTCTTAGTTTATAACAAATCCATTATATATTATTAAAATACATCATTATACTAGTAAATATGAACCAACTATATATTATATTTGTATCATGAGTAAAATTGCCACGTTCTTGATGTTTTGAAATTTGCCAACGATGGATAGAGCTCTGTATATACGTTAAGTTCAGCTTTGCATAAGGAACAGTTTTCGGGTAACTTTCCAGTTTCCTTAATATTAGCTTCTTTGCTGCAGATACTATAAGAAGCTGATCTGGGGCTAGGACGAATTGAACCATCTGTGTATAAGTGCAATTGCTCTGGAAACAAATAACTGGTTATAACCAGTCCTAATATCCGAACTAATTTCTTATTTTATTAGATCAGGAACGATAATGTTCCCGATTGCAAATTGTTGGGGATTGTGAAAAATGTTGCCTATAGTTGAAATGAATGCTCCTTTTAACCGGTATTTTGAGCGGGCTTGTTGGTTTTCCATGTTCTATGTCTTTGTTCTACGACCCTGCATCCAACACATCATTTTTATTTTGAACTTCTTTATGTCATTTTCTAATCTTATTTCTTCTGGAACCATGTTGTACTGTGCAACTCCCTGTACCAGCAGACTCCTGTTCATTATGTTAATTGTATTTTGTTCCATTCTTATATTTCTTCTAGCACTCGTATTATGATCGTGTGTGTCGCAGCCCAAAGACAGGCCTATCCGGGTCTTATTTTTTTTTTTACTATTTTGTGTATTAGTATGTTTGTCTGTGCCTCTATCAATCTCTCCACATCCAGTATCTGCGTGTCACGACTATTTGCAGACATATTTTTTTTAGCTTTGCTTCTTGTCTTGTTAATGCTTTTATGTTTTCTTTTGTTGTGTTTCCCCACACCGCCACACCGTAGCGCATCCTTGAGTTAAACATAATATGGTATACTGCCACCCTGTACCTATCCGGGTGAAATTTGTTTATTTTTCACACATCCAATTGTAGTAGCATTTTTTTTGTAAGTTTATGTGATCATCCCAACCCTGTTTGTTGCTTAGCAGTATTTCCAAGTGGTGTTTAATTGGATCTTTCTAACATTTTTTGTTGTAGGATAATGTATTGTGTTTTAGTCTCGTTGTTAATAGATTGTCATCGTACCATGTCTGTAATTTAATAATGTCGTTGTTGATGCTGTTCTGTTGACGCCGTTTCATCCCTGTGTCCGTACAGAATACATGTATCGTCCGCATACATGTATATGCTTCCCTCTAACTCAATGTCGTTTATGTCGTTTGTATAAATATTGTATAGCGTAGGAGCAAGGACTCTCCCCTGGGGGAACCCAAATTCGCAGCACATTTCAGAGCTCTCTGTACTAATCATATTTACTCGCTGAGCCCTACTTGTAAGGTAAGACTCAAACAGCGCTGCCTCCCGACCAACCACTCCCAAACTGCTCCCAAACTCCTCATTTTTTGGAGCAATCTCCCTCTGTGGACCGTGTCAAAAGCTTTTTTAGGTCTACAAACACCGCAACAGCACTCACATGGCTGTCCAGAATTCTTCTAATCTCCGTAGTCAAGTCCAGCAGCACCTCAACCGTACTCGACTTTTCCTGACTAGACGTTTCCTCCACCAATTTGTAGTTGAAAATACCCATATCACCAAATTGTTTTTATGTTATTTAAAAAAAAAAACCTCTAACAGAAACATGACCTAGACCACTGGATATGAAAATACCCATATAACAAAATTGTTTGTATATATTTTTAAACATAAAACCTTAGGGCAACTTCACCTAACCTAACATTTTCTCGGACCTACGGTACTAGAGTGGATAAGAAAATAAATACGTCTATAAATTATTGAAATGTATTTCTAAAATAAAACCAAAATACATGCAAAAGAAATGTAATTTAGTGTCTATTACATTGAGATATCGCGTTTCAAACCGGGATAACTGATAAATGATTTATCACATTGAGATATCGTTTTTCAAACTAGGATAATTGCAAAAATACAAAAATAAAACAGAGTACCACAGATCATATTTGCATTAGAATTTAACATAAAAGTATGTGTACATACACAAAATAATAATTACTTGATTTTTAATGAAAACGCTAAGAAGATAAGTCATATTAATTTTGAAAACGAACATTATCAACCTTTTATTGAATAATAATAAATATTTTTTTAAATCAATTGCTTTTTTTTATAGAAAACTGATATTAATTAATTTTCATGCCAAATGAACACATCTGCTACTTTTAGAACTTAAAGATTTCACAGTTTTATGTATTTTATTTTAATATTGTTTGTTTTATTGTTTTTATATTGTGTTAAAATGTGACGACGAATGTGATGTTTTGAAACATATTTAGATATTGTTATTGTGAATTTTAGCAGAAAAAACTACTATAATTATTCTTGATATTGTGCAACACTAATTGTTATTTTAAGTTTTTTTTTAGACGAGAAAAATGCTCATTCCTCGCAGTTTTCTCTACTTCAACGAGGGAGGTGTTGTGTTCAACCATTATTATTGTAATTGTTATTATTAGTATAGTGTATTAACGAACTATAGACATCCAAAGCGTCTCTTAGTCGCATTATTATATAAACATTAGCATAAAGGAATCTCTATCGTGATTCCAGTTCGATAAACTTTAATATAAACAAAGGGGACCAAGCGTAAACATTCCCATCGATACTCCTATACCTTTATACCGAATTCAAGTCCTTATTATAAACACATAAAGATCGTTACATGTACAATCGTAATCGATCATCTTATTCATATAAACAAATGCATAGGAATTTGTCCCGGTCTTATAATAAACAAAACCACCGAGGCCGATTCCCGTGGGAACGCTTAGTCATCAATATAAACAAACCCTACTCCCGATCACAACTCCCACCCCGTATCAATAAGAATTAACTTTGTAAGTAGAATAACTATTTAGAATTAGTCTCAGTAAAACCCTCAAAGACTGACATAGTCTCAGTAAGATGTTAACATAATGAGAATGAGTCTCAGTAAAACGTTTATATGATGAGCATAGTCTCAGTAAAACCCTCAAAGACTGACATGGTCTCATAAAAACCTAAGACGAGCATAGTCTTAGATGAATCTTAAATCGACCAAGTAACGAATAAAGTTATGTAAAACCAATTGAATTATTTAATTCCCAACTACTGAGACTCCACAACGACAACACCAGACAATATTCCACTGTGTCCAGAATTCCATCCCTGGGACACGACAGTGGTATTCCTCTATAATATAATTATTGGTTGGAAATAATGAAAATACATTCAATAAATATTGTAAAAAACGTACAGTAAGTATATTTAGATTATAAAATACAATGTACAAAAATAGTTCGTAGAAATATACACAAAATTACAATTAAAAGAACAGTTTGTTTGTTTCAATAAAAAATATAAGTCTTATTTTGTTACAATATCTACATGTACAGAATAGAATATAAATGGACGCTACTCAAAAAAAGAATAATTTAATTAAAAAATAATAATCAAAAGAGAGACACACTAATGTACATGGGCATAAAGTAGTACATTAATAGTAGATGAAAAATAAAAGTAATAAGTGGAAGACATTTTAAAACAAATGCTCTTGCACTACTCGCATCGTCGATTGGAATTTATGGCTAAACATGGCATTTTTAATATAAACAATTACACTAGCGACTATATTTACATTATCAAAAATGAATATTTAAATGATAAATAAATAGAAGTGAAAGAATTAAGTAATTAGGTGTAATTTTCTTTTAACACAGCCGAAAAAGAATATATTGCATTTTTTTTGCTTTGTTTCGTCGTTTAAGTCAGTTAGTTAGGTTCGTCCTTTTTTGTTTTGTTTGTTTATCTTTAATGAATAATACTATAAGATAATTAATTTTTTAAGTCTTTAGATGCGCATTTCACTGTCTATGTTTTTGTTCCGCTGTGGGGCACGCACATGATGAGCGGTGGTCAAACCGGGTGTGACCAATGGTGAAATCGAAGGGCTTTTGGTGGCCAACGGTGAAAGGGACGGCGAGAAGCTCGGAGACATCGCTGCTGATCCGTGGTAAGCGGAGTTCGCGTCGTGACTAATTGGTGAACGGGGCAGAACATTCATTTGATTTAGATGATGGTTCGAACCACCTCTTGCATTCAGAACGGGTATGGAGCGCGGCGCAACGCTAGTAATCAATGGTGGCGGAACGTTTTTCACCTGGGAGTTCTTTGATTTGGCACTGGACCCACTGGCCCCAGATTGAACTGACACTGTGTCGTCCTTAAGGCGAGCGATTTCACTAAACACGTGCGCTAAGGGCTGGTACTGAGGGCCCCAGTCTAAAAGATAATCCCAATTATAACTACCGGCCAGTTCCTCCTCGCTGTGGACTATCGAACTCAATGAACCGTTCATCGAAGGTTGATGAGTCTGGGGCACCTCGTACGTACCTAATGTCATCACATGGTCCATCGTCACACCGACTGCATCGTCCGTGGAACTTGCACGATCACTGTTTGCAACGTCGTTCAGTTTTGCATAAAAATTAACTATGTCATTGTCGGTAGCCGTCTCCTCGTCAAAAATTAAACTATCTAATGGAACCTGGTTCAGTCTTGAGGTTTGAGGAACCGCAGCATTGTTCACTATACCCAAACGAGCTAAATACTCTTGAGTATTCCTCACGCTGACGTCTGAAAGATTATCATCATCGTCATTCTGTCTATGTATTCCTGAATCCCTTTGTAGTGGACCTTCGTTGATCATTCTAATCTCTTCATCGTCATTATCATCACCGTCTTCTGCCGAACCTCTTCCACTCGACCCAGATTGCTCACTGCCTGATAACTCAGAGGTAGTTGCAGCTCCCGAATTCGAACTTGCAGCAGCTCCATACGGAGGTATTTCATCATATTTAGGAGGAGCAAATTGAGCAGCGGCATTCGACCTAATTGGAATCGTATCGAAAGCGCTTGGATCGACATAATTATTTGTCGTAACAGTTTCCTGGCTCAAATTAGGTTTATTTACTTGTCTGTTTCTCTTATTTTTCATGTGCAAGAACACGAAAATCGCTCCGAAGGTCAAAATCAGCAGAATAACACCGATCAACAAACCTAATGCCCAATCAGTAATTCCAGAATTCGTAGATTTATTTATTGCCGAGTTCATTGTAAAATCGTTCGCGGAATTTACGGAAATTTCCACGGAAGATGAATTCGTCAAAGATTTTGGCCTGCCCGAACTCGCAGTTATGGTCAAACTTATTTTCTCGCCTAAAATTGCAGTTTCAATTTTCTTCTTTACCACAATGTCTCCCGTTGTTCGATTGATCTTCAAATAGGTATGTTGAGTTGATAATTGGTACACGACCCTTCCATCAGGTCCTTTGTCGCGATCTGTAGCTGTCACACGTCCAATAACATGACCAGCTGACAAATATTTAGTGCTGGATATGAAGAACTTGTAGAGGCGCTCAGTGAACTGTGGCGAGAATTCATCTCGGCTCTCGATCTCGATTCGTACCTTGACGTTCGAGAACTTGTCTCCGGCGTCTGACGCTTTGATAACAAATATATAACGATTTCTAACTTCATAATCGAATACGGCGTTAGTTCTCACTAATCCGGTACTAGCGTCGATCGAGAAGAGTTTCCATGCATCATCCACGTAAATGCTGTTGGACACTCCTACTATACTATAGTTTAATGTTCCAAATATTCCACGATCTAAATCTATTGCGTGAGCGGTAAATATGGTAGAACCAATTGGCTCATTCTCTCCAACAAACTCCAAGTACTCGGTGACGGGGAAATTCGGACCGTTGTCGTTGCAATCAATTAACTTAACAATGAAAGTGGTTAATGCGCAAAGCTGACCACCGTCACACGCTTGAATAACCAACGTATATTCAGTTAGTCCGATATCGTAGTCCAAACCACCTTCAATGATAATGTTACCGGAGTTGATGCCAAACAATCCTTCGTCATTGCCTGAAGTTATTTCATAAGTTACGTGACCATTTTCTCCTTCATCTCGATCAATAGCCGATACTTTTCCAACGACCGAGTTAATATCTTGATCTTCCTTAACTTCGACTTCGTAATTACCTTCTTCGAAAACAGGGATGTTATCATTAACGTCCAAAATCGTAAGGGTTATTCCAACACTCTCAGTTCCGGCTAATAATTTTAATAAATATTTATCTCTCGTCTCTCTGTCAAGCTTTTTCAACAGAACTAAATTCCCATAACTAATGTCAAAGTTTCCATCTTCGTTGCCTTCGACGATATAGTATACTAATTTGTCGTCAACTAATTGAAGCAGGTTAGAACCTAACGTGGCATTTTCGAATAATTCAAGTGAATAGTCCTTCTTGTAATCACCACTTTGACTACTCGAGCTGCCACTGAACTTGATCCTTACAACGGCGATAGAATGAAGACGAGGTTTCCCTTGATCTTCAGCTTTAACACTGATATATAAATTGTCTGCGGTAGATACGTTGCTTTGATTCACTTTCAGTATACCATCAAGTGCTCCAATGCTGAAGCCATGCACCGGATTGATTAAAGAATATTTGATGTTTGCGTTATCGCCGGTATCATCATCGGTTGCATTCAGAGCTAGTAAATCAATGATGTTGTTCGAATTACCACTGGGTATAGTCACTTCGTATGCAACTTGAGCGAACATAGGCTTGTTGTCATTAACGTCGGTAACTTTAATTGTTAACGTAGTTTTAGCTTCATGGGCCATATCGGATGCCATAATCATCAGACGGTATTCTTGTCGAAGCTCGTAATCCAAATGGCGCGTCAGGATAACCTTCCCACTGAATCTGTCTATGCTGAACGTCTGCAGAACCTCGTTGTCAGTTTCAGATGCAAAATCGTAGGTAAGAGCTGGGTTTGTATCCACATCATTTGCAGTAACCGTTGTCAAAACCGTTCCAACTTCGGTAGCTGAAATAGAAAAATATGTTTAATGAAAATGCCCTGCAATTATTTTTTTGTATATAGCAATACCTTCGGTTATAGTGATTATACTATGTGGAGGAAACGTGGGCTGGTTATCATTAATATCGATAACATTAATACGAATTCTTGCAGTACCAGTCATCTGTGGAACTCCCTCATCCGTGGCAATTACCGTTAATCTGTACGTCTCACGAATTTCTCTATCCAATACAATGTTTGTTACCAATCTTCCACTGAATGCAGGTTCAAATTTGAAAGTGTTATCGTGATTGCCGTCCACAATATGGTAAAGCACCTTTGAGTTTTGCGCTTCATCCGCATCATAAGCTTTGGTTTCCAGAACAAACGCCCCTTTAGAGTCGCCTTCAAACACCGAGGCCGTGTACTGCTGTTGCGTGAATTTTGGCGCATTGTCGTTTTGATCCAGCAAACGGATATTCACGTTGCAATAACCTCGAAGGTTTGGATTTCCTTCAGTGCGAGCACCAATGACTAAGTGAATCTCTTTGTGTAATTCATAATCTAAATATTTTGGATCTCTAACTTGTAATATGCCGTTTTCAGCATTAACAACAAATATATTCTCTTCGTTCCCGGTTCCGAAAAAGTAAACAATTTTCTGTCTGCGACCATCTGATCTGACAGCCGATACTTGGAGTACATCTCTAAATTGTTCCGTATTTTCCGTAAGGACGACATCATATGTCTCGTTTTGGAACTTTAGCTTTGGGAAGTTTTCCGGTATATCTCCAACGGTGATTTCTATAAGACCATTCGAACTTTGCGGTGGATTGCCTTTGTCCGTTGCGATAACATTCAGGTTTAAAATTTTACCATTTTCGCTGGCCAAACTCTGCGTGGCACTTAATATACCGGTATTTGGATTGATCTTGAATTTGCCGTACTCATCGTTTAGACTATACACAATCTCAGAGTTCGTTCCTATATCTAAATCTTTAGCGGAAACTCTCAGAAGAGATTGTCCTGGCTGGATGTAAGCTGGTACCTTTTCTTTGAACGGATACTGAGTAAATATTGGCTTATTATCATTAACATCTTCTATAACTATCTTCACGGTGACATTCTGTGATCTGGCGTTGTATTTCCCGCTGTCTGTTGCGACCACTTGAAAATTGTACTCGGCTTTAGTTTCCCGATCAAATAATCCCGCTGTAGTTATAATTCCCGTTTTATTATCGATCCTGAACAGCCATTGGCTCTCGTTTGCCAAGGAATAAATGATTTTTGCGTTGAATCCATTGTCCGCATCGGTTGCCTTTACTTTTAGAACTGAAGTATCAACGGGGACATCTTCATTAATATTCGCCGTATACAACATACTATCAAATTTAGGATCATTATCATTTAAATCCTCGACGTAAACGGTAATATTGCAGACGCCTTGCAACTGAGGTCTTCCTTTATCTTGGGCTATTATCGTTAGGTGATATCTGGCGTGGCTCTCGCGATCCAAAGATTTTGCACTTAGCTCTCCACTACTTGGATTGATGTTGAATTTATTGCCCACATTTCCACTTGTTATGCTATACGAGATTAAACCGTTACTACCCTTATCTGCATCACTTGCAACAACTGTATGAATTACGGCGGGGTTTCCATTTTCCGGAACCACAAGGCGATAACACGATTTCATCGTAAATTCAGGCGAATGGTCGTTAACATCGTCGACTGACACTCTTAATGTGGCCATATCGTAGTGGTTGCCGCGCGATGCGTCGAAGGCGTAAATGGGAATCGAATAGAATTCCTCGGTTTCTCGATCTAACGCTTTCTTCAGATTCACAACCCCCGAAAACTTATCGATTGCGAACGTGTCATCAGTCACACCGATGGGAATGTGAAATGTTAAATTACCCTCTGAAAATTAAAACAAAAATTAAATATTTAATCCATATTATATATTTTTTAGAATATAACTAACCTCGTCCATTCGACATACTCTGAGCAGAAACTTTTGTAACGTACGTCCCAACGGTAACATCTTCGGACACCCTGGCAGAATAAGTTGGACTCAAAAATCGGGGTGGGCTTTCCAAAGTGTCTTGCACTGCCAATTTGAAAGTTTCGTGCACATATTTTGATGGTATACCATGGTCCATAGCTGTGACATTAATTTGGAAAATTTTAACCGTACTCAACGGTTTTGCTAAAGTAATAATGCCGGTTTCGTATCCCATCGTAAAGGAACCATGTTCATTGCCATTAGAAATCATGTAGGTGACCTTGCCATTCTCATCATCATCCAAGTCAGTTGCTAATATTTGGCCAACTGGCATTCCTATTCCCAGCGATGAACTGAAGTATATCTTCGAATTGCTCGGCAACACAAATTTTGGCGCATTGTCGTTAACATCTCTCACTGATACAATCGCGGTAACAGCTGTAGATAGTCTCTCGGAAACGTTCAGGCATTGGTCGGTGGCTTGAACTATCAAGGTGTATTGCTTCAAACTTTCATAATCCAAGCTCTTCTTGACGAGTAGGTTTCCAGTTAACGGATCTATTTGAAAGCACCCGTCTTCTGGAAACTGCTTAAGCAGTTTGTATTTCAGGTTTCCGTTGCTACCAGAGTCCGCGTCATTCGCCGTGAAATTGAAAACACTAACGCCAACCATCACATCTTCATCCACTTGAATTTCAATTGGATCTTGTGACCAAACTGGGAAATTATCATTTACATCCAAAATATCGACACGCACTGTAACGGCACTACTTTGCGGATTGTTCATCGCACTTGTGTCCAATGCTGTGACCTCCAATCTGTACTCTGGTTGCAGTTCTCTGTCAAGTTTTCTTGCTACGACCAGGGATCCTGTTGAGCGATCAATATCAAATGCATCGGGAACAACATCGGAAATCGATGAATTTAACGTGTAAGTTATTTGCCCGCTGGAACTACCTAAGATGGCGTTTTCTTCGTTTGATGAATACGAGGTAACCACTGATCCCACCACATGTCCTATTTTAACATCTTCGCGAACCTAAAGCAAAACAAATAAAATAATTAAAATTAACTCTTTTAAATGTTTGATATATATACGAGCATACCTCGAACACTAGACTTGAGCTGGTAAACGTTGGTGTGTTATCATTAAGATCTAATACTTTTATACGTAATGTCCGGACTGTTTGTTTAGCAGGCATTCCACCATCCGTAGCAGCCACAGTTAAACGATAGATAGATCTTTCGTCGTGGTCCAAGTATGCGTTTGTTTTAATAACTCCCGTTGTAGGATCAATGGTAAAGACACCATCAGAATCCCTATTATTTAGTAACTTGTAGGTAATCGTGGAATTGTATCCTTTGTCAGCATCTATGGCTTTGACTCTAACAACTTCAGTGCCTGTTTGCAAATCAAATATATTAATTCCAATAAATCTAAAATGGTTTAATGACAAACCTTGAGGTTGTGCTTCTCGCACACTGACATCATCTTCTTGAGGATCGACTATGTCCGGAGCATTATCGTTAACATCCAACACTCTAATTTTTAAAGAAATTCGTGAATTTCTCACTGGTACGCCCATATCTTTGGCTTCAATTATCAAATCATAATATTCCTTCTGTTCCCTGTCTAGGAAATCCTTGGTGGTAATTTCTCCTGAAAATACAAATTTGAACGTTAAATATGACTATAGCTCGTTTTACATTTTTCTCAATTACCTGATATTGTGTTCATTTGAAAACTCGTATTTCCTGGTATGAGGAAATATCGTACGGTTGCGTTGTTTCCCATATCTTTGTCAGTAGCTTTAACTGTACCGACGTAGGCTCCTCTAGGTAAATTCTCCTCGACACCGAATTCATAATATTCCAATTCAAATTCGGGATCGTTGTCGTTTGCGTCGAGAACGGAGATGGTTACTTTAGTAGTTGCACTCTCTGTAGGTGTTCCATTGTCAGTCGCCACAACCGTTAAATCGTAGCGATCTTTCGATTCTCGGTCAAGAGTTCCACGCAGATACAGCCAACCACTGTTTGGAAATATCCCGAAGACCGAAGAATTCGAGGTATTTTGTAGGCGATAAGTTAAACGGGCATTATTTCCAATGTCGTTATCTACTGCCGTGACTTGCAGAATCTAAAATAAAAGAGAATTTAGTACTTCCTTCTATTATTCGCGATCTTTTTTCTGCTTTGCTTAACTAACCTGAGCATTGATGGAGAGAGTTTCTGGAACTTTGGCCTCGTATTCCGTTCGTTCAAAAACAGGTGCATTGTCGTTGACGTCCTGAACTTCAACGGTTACGGAAAGATTCGCGGACAGTGATGGAACTCCGGTGTCCGAGGCTGTAATTGTTAGTTTATGGCAACGCGTCGTTTCGTAATCCAAACGACGAGAGAGTTTCAGGTGGCCTGATTTAGGATCGATCTCGAATAATCCACCGCTCATCCCCACGATTTTATAACGGACAATGCCGTTTTTACCAGAGTCTTTATCCCGTGCCTGAGCCTCGTACAGTGTCGTTCCAATTTCGACATTCTCTGGAACCGAGATTCGAACCATGTTCGATTCGAATTCCGGCGTATTGTCATTAACGTCTTCGATTTCTATATTCACCTGCGATTTCATTCAGATCGTTAATAAACTTGCAATTGCTTATTGCTTTTTTCAAAATAATACCTGAGTATGTCCATATACTGGAGGGTCGCCGCTGTTGGCTTGGATATTCAGAAGGATGCTAGCTCTGTGTTCGTGATCCAGGGTGGCCGCAGTTCGAATCGTTCCAGAAATTGGATCGATTCGGAAATATCCATCGGGATCTCCCGAGTAGATGGAGTACCTGACTGAATAGTGATCACCTATTTATAAATGTGTTTCCATTAATTCCAAATAAAAATGAGCAATATGAGTAGCGGAATAGAGGCAAGTATCAAACGGTGACAGTAATTAATAATAAATAGTAAGAAAGAAAGTGAACTTCGTTTAAACTAATTTATTTACTAAACTAATTGGACCGGTGGATTGTAGGTAATGTGGGTAGGCCTGGTCTGGCTTTGTTTCCTGCACAGAAGCAGTTTATTGAAGTTAAATGGAACAAAAGAAGCCGTACAGGATAAAAGAAACTTATATAAATAAGGTCCGTCCGTCCGTTTGTGTTTGTGTGCGACGTCTGGGTATGAGTGCGGATAGTATTCTGGTTAATTAGCATGCGGTTGTCGAGGAGTCGACGTCGCCCGGGATTGAAGGAAACGGGGGCGGGCGGGGGTTGATTTGCATGCGAACCACATGTGAGTAGCGGCTCTGCTAAACCCTAGAAGGGACCCGAAAAACTATGGTCCAATTATTTTTGCGCGTTGAAAGGAAGAAGAAAAGAAGAACAAGAAGAATGAGACGGCGGCGACATTTCGGTAGTATGCTAAGTGAATGCTTCTCGGGGCATTGTTTTCCTGCCCCGATATGCGTCTCATGCCATTCCTTGACACACACGTATACACACATATGTATATACATATATATATGGGGACGAAGACAGAGAAAGAGAAAAAGAGCCACCAGCAGTACCGAAATTTCTTTTGACAGATTTTCTTTTAAATCTGAACGAACCTACCGCGCACATCATAATGCATAACAACATTTTCAATTGAAGATTTATCATTGATTAAATAATGGAATTTTGACGAGAAGTAGTAAAGTTAAGGATAAGTGAGGGTTGAATTTACGCTACTTCTTCTGACCGTTCTCGTTTCGTGGTTTTTTCTTTTTCGTTACTTTGTTTCGTTCCGTCTCTTTATTCAGGTATTCCCTTTGTGACTTGTTTGCGGGGCCCAGGTGTACCGCGAAACGACGAGTGACATCCAATTTATTGCATCGGTGAAAAGTTGCCGTTTGAAGCGGCGCAGAGACTCTCCCCAAACTGGAACTGGTCATGGGAGATTTCGGCTGCGACTCGCTCTCACAAACAGACATACACAAACACACACATACGATCGCACACAATTTAAGCAACATGGACAGACGGGAAGACTTTAATAAAAATGAATCTTCGCAAAAGGTTGTTGGTAGGTTGGTTGGATGGTTTGATCGGATTGGTTGGTTTAGTTTGGTTTCATCGTTGAAGCAGCATTTAAACTTACCCGAATTTCCTAATGCCGCCTGAACGGAGCCGACGAATGTGTTCTTCATTGCATCTTCTTTGACCCTGAACGTGTATCTGGCGTGCTGGAAAATCGGCGGCTTCTGGGCACTATCTATGACGCTAATGAAGACCTCGGCATCTGCCGATGATTTTAATCCGCCACCATCCGTTGCGGATATGTTCAGACGATGGTAAGGGGAGGAGCGTGAGGACAAGTGTCCTGGCCGAGTTACGAATATTTCCCCGGAATTTCTGTCGATGCGAAATAAATTCGCATCATTGCCGGCAACAATTTTGTATTCCAAAGAACCGTAGCGGCCTGAATCTGGATCGGTGGCCGCCACAATTACCACAGGAATTGACGCCGAAGCGGCAGCGCCTTCGCGCAAAGACACATTGTATTCGCGCGGATAAAAAGCCGGATGATTATCATTCACATCAGACACCTGAATTTTAACCATCGCCGTCGTACTTAACCCACCTAGAAAAGTCCAAGATAGCATGTCATGAATTCGCACGCCTCCTTCGAAGGTCCTAAACATTCTTACCTCGATCGGTGGCGACCACTGGGAACTCGTACACATTCCTGGTTTCGTAGTCGAGCGCCGAAGAGATGCAGATTTCTCCTGTACCGCTTCTAACTTCGAATTCCTTAAGTGTGGCGAAACCATCGCCCATCGTGTAATTAACCATAGCATTGACCCCGCAATCAGGATCAATCGCTGAAACCTGCAACAAGAAGCAGATAGCATATTTTAAATATAACTCTCATTTGAATTCAATTTCATTCCGTTTGCGCAAAACGCTCGATTCGCGTATGCGTGCATGTGTACAAGAGAGAGTGCAAGAGATATATTAGCGGAGTGCGACACATTGGAAGGCCCACGCTGCCGTCTATCGCTCTTCCATCTAGTGTATGACGGGTCAATAGCCTCGTGCACGTCGAAACCACGGACATTATACAACCAAGAAAAGCAAAAGGACAAACGAACGTACATACATAAACCAAGTGTATTTATGCTTAAGACGCTTTTAATTAGAATCACGACTAATTAAACTACTTCCGAAACAATAAACGCTTGTAACCAGCATCTTGCCTCTGGTGGAAATTTAAATCACAGTTGGTGTCATAAACTGCGCGACTGTGGTCAGCCTGAATTATTCCCAATTTACAAAATAAAGAACAAACAACAAACAACATTACATACGCTCCTTCTTAATTACATCACTATTCAATGAAGCAATTACTGTGTTCCATCAATATTCATGTTCAAACTCATAAAGGTTTCCAATTTGACATTTCAACATATTTGATGAATCAACTAATTTGATTGGTGATCAATAATGACAATTTGCTATATTGAAATAAATGGCAAAAGGAAAATTATTAGACGAATGTTAATCATTTTATGAACTTTTGAATTCAAATAAAACCTAAGAAATGTAGAAACTGAAATACTTTTGATAGGTAATCGGAGTAAGTGCTAATACTGTATTGTCTGATTTCCCATTTTTGGAAATGCTTCTCATAGGAGATGCAAATTCTTCACTGCTTCGGACATTTCGTTCAGCATTCTTTTTCTTTCAACTCTTCAGTGTCCTCTTGGAGTTGTGTGTGTGTGTAAACTCGTTGATGTTGAATTATTTTCGGTTTCGGTTTATATTTAAATGAGAGATGCGCGCGCCCGATAGCACCGACCGAAGAGAAGAAGAGAAATGCCGTCGTCGTCCATTGCCCGGCTCTCTCCTCCTCGTCCTCCTCTTCTTCATCCTTCTTGATGCTCTCGCATAGCCTCGCGTTCGGTCAATCGACGGATCTCTAATAAATCTATATAAAGTCTCATATATCCAAGTGCGAACAGCTAAACATACAAACGAATTGGTCGAGAAAGAAAGGAAAGAGGAGGATAAAAGAGAAGAAGAAGTAAAAGAAATGTTTAAATATATATAGGTATAAGAATTTGGATGCCGGACCGTTACGAAATGTGAGCGTTCACGTTTTACAATGTTTTACATTTTTTAAAGCAAAATAATGAAGGAATTTCGGCGGACGAAGGGATGCGCAATAAAGTTTAGGTCGAGTCCAATGAAGGATTAGGTATTTAAGGTGGCGGAAGGCGGAATGCGGCCGGCGATCGGAAGGTACTCTTTTTTTTTCGTGTATTTCTCAGTTTTTGTTCCCTTCTTTCCCTTTTTTTTCCCTTCTTTCTTTCTCCGGAGTCGCGAAATTTATTATCGTTATCGGTTCCGATTTGCTCGAGGCGGGTGTAATGATGTGCGTGATTGCGTCGAAACGGGGGTGTGTCTGCACGGTAGCTGTTGCCCCGGAGCGCACACGAGGTGCGCTCACCAACAACTACAACCTACCCGGATCTTCGCTCGCTTTTCCTTCTTCCTTCCTTCGGACCATATTCCCGTTTTCGACTTTCAGATAGAAGCAGGATGACCGCGCGCGTTGCCTATCATCATCATCTGAACCACCGTCATCACCATCATCATCGTGATGGAGATCATCACTGGGACTCCTCTCTTTTCGCCACAACAGACGGATCATTTTCATAACTGGTTCTGACCGTGGTGCGCTCTCCGCAAAGAGAAGAGCAGAGATCAGCACGCAACGCGAAACCAGGACACCGGGGCTCTCTCAACCATCACTCTCTCAACCTATTCGAGAGAGAGAGAGACAGAAAAAGACAGAGAAAGAGTCCGTAAAGCCGCTTTCGCTTTTCATCATCAAATTTTACTTTTGCCGAAATTAATTGCGAGTGCGGAAAACTCCCCGACGTAATTCCCGTCGCATAGATAGATACAAAACGTACAAATATTTACCGAATCTCTCCTCCTCGTATACAAAAGACAAAAAATAAAGACCATTGTATACTTTTGATAACGTCTCTCTTAAATCATCTATATTTAGCGCAACTATAAAACGATTAACTTTTACGAGAACCGAATGTACGCAATGACCTCAACACACCATCAATACAATTACGCAAACAATTAACAACAGTCCTAACAACCGAAAGAATATTATCATCGCTTCGAAAATGCGAACGGTTTCATCCCTTTCATATTTGTAACTATTATGTTGTTGTCTAGTAGACACATCAAACTTGAATAATATTTGTGTTAATTTTATAAAATAAATATATTTTATACACTAATTTCATCATGACATCAAGCAAACAAGACTACTTAGCCGTATTATAAACATGCACAAATATACCAGCACAACATCTGTAATGTTATGAGTTATTATAATTTACATTCAATATCAATATAATTTTACTACAGTTTCTATTATATTGGAAGTTCTGACTTTATGACCATGACCTTAAATTGTGTACATTATGTGAAATTAAGTGTTTACAAGATTTGCTACTCTAGAAAATTGTATGCTTTTAATATAAGTGTCATTCAAAATGGCAAAGGAAGCCGGTTACCAATTCAAGTACCGAACTACTGATTTATTAGAAAAAGTTGTATGTTACATAATTATATGTATATTATTAAGCACGGTAACGATGCTTAATAAAGAGTGGTTAATTTTATGTGAAACATAAATTATTAGATATTTGCGAAGGGTACAAAAATGATGCGACGAAGAATATAAAGAAGCACACTCACGGTCGGTCGGGAGAACAAGATTTAAGGATCTTTCGTAACCGCGTTGTATTTATTTTTACTGCCGGCATTTTTAGTACCTTTTTTATTTATTACACGGCGTCCACGGCGTTGTTACTTTATTTATATATTTTTTATACGCTTTTTGGTGAATTTATATATTATTACTACTATTTTTTCTTATTATTATTATTCCTATCATCCTCGTTTTATATTGAAAACAATAAGTCAAAAATGGAGAACGATCGTCGTCATCGTTTTTCGGACCACGAAAAGAGAAGAGATGACACTAAAACGAAGGTAACACAAATCAAGTATCCGCCTTGACTAGGACAGTAAATCATTCAGAATTATCTCCACTATAAAATCGAGGAAAGTGTGTATGCACATAGGAAAACAGTTTAGTTAAATTTATTGGACTCCTTTAAATTTTTAATTGAGTTGCCGTAACCGTTGAAAATTTTCCTCTCCTTTTGGGTCCCTGTAATATGTAAAGTGGATGGTAATGCGTGCATGCATTCCCAGTTTCGGGTATAAGTTTTGCGCCCCAAAACCTTATTCAAATTGGACAACCCGGTCCGCAATAAATCTCGCTCTCCGTTTGCTTTATTATTTCGCTTCTCTCCAAACTCTTTGCTTTATTTATATTTTATCTTTTTTGTCCGTATTCTTCTCTTCCTTTTCGTCCATCCCGTGAATTTTTCTAACAAAGACGTAATAATTTTAGTTGGTGCCGTTTAAGGTTTCTCGTTCGAAAAATAAAAGGACACCAGGGGAAAAGAACAGAATGCTGTAAATCAGGACGTAATCAATTATTGCGAGCTCTCTCCAGCGCGTTCGCATCCTGTGCCATCCTTTTCTCTCGTAAATTATTGCTAATATTCTTTAAACAGAACTCTTTTTTTTTATATATTATAACAAAAGCATGCACTTTCCTTATCTGCCTAGAGATAACAGGCAAGATTTTCGCACACACGCTTTTCCCCCCGAAATTAAAAATGGACAGGATAAAAAGGCGCGATCTAAAGGATCGGTAGCGCAGTCGAAAGTTCGAGGCGTCCCAAAATTGAAGAAAGCGTAACATCACCGCCCAAAGATGGCTAACAGGATCGTACAATTCTTAGCTATGGTCTCAGGTATGGCTTTTACAAATTAAATTAATAAATGTGTTTATAATTTGCTTTCATCGATGTTTAGGTTCGTTCCTGCCTTTAACGTGCGGGATCAATTTGGGTTGGCCGTCACCGTTTCTGCCAAAACTGCAGGAACCTGACTCGCAGATCCCTATGAACAGTGATGAAGCTTCTTGGGTGGCTGTTATGCCTCTAATTGGAGGACCTTTCGGAGCTTTCTTAGGCGCTTTATTAGTCGACAAGTTGGGTCGCAAAAATCTTTTGCTGACCCAGGGCCCTCTAATAGCACTCTCGTTTCTGATCATGGCGTTCTTCAATAATATTTGGGTCCTCTGCGTAATCCGATTCATTGTTGGTTCGGCGGAGGGAGCCATCTACACAGCGTTGCCCATTTATTACGGGGAAATCGCCGATCCGAAGATACGAGGAATATTAGGAAGTTCGCTCGCAGTTTCGGCGTTGATGGGTAACTTATTAATCAACGTAATTGGTAGTTACCTATCGCTGTTCTGGAGCTCGATCATCAGTGGAGGATTTGCTTTAATTCACTTTTTCACGTTCGTGTGGATGCCGGAGAGTCCTTACTTCCTAATTAAGAAAGGATTGCTGGAGGAAGCTAAAGCTAGCCTCACCAAATTGAGGGGCGAATTCGATACGAAAGAGTTCGATGAGATTAAGAATGCTGTTAAGAGGCAAGAGGCGTGCGAAAAGTCAAAGTTTTTGGATCTGGTCACGGTGAAAAGTAATAGGAAAGCAATGGGAATCTTCATCATCCTCACTTTAACCAACAAGGTAACTGGTATGACCCCGGTTATGTTCTATACCGTAAAGATCTTCACTGAAGCCGATGGTATTTTGGATCCGGTATCTTCGGTCTTCAGCTTCAACATGGTCGGATTGATCGGCACCATTCTGGCTTTGTTCATTATAGATAGGTTCGGAAGGAGACCGTTAATGTTGTTCTCCGCTTTCGGATGCTGCTTCGCGCTTCTTGGAGAGGCAATATTCTTCATGATCAAAATATACCTAGAGGAATACTTGGAGTACGTTCAGTGGTTACCACTCGTGAGTCTGATGGCTTTCAATTTAATCTTCTGCTTGGGGTTGGCCTTCGGTCCGGTCCTATTCTTATCGGAACTATTTCCAACTTCCGTAAAAGCTAACGCTCTGGGTGCTGCAGAGACCATTTCCGTCACGTTGGGGACTGCAATCTCTAAAATATTTCACTACCTGACCGACGCTTACGGCATGGTAGTACCCTTCTGGTCTTTCGCCGTCTGCACAGCCTTGGCCGGTTACCTCATCTTCCTTGTCGTACCAGAGACGAAGGGCAAAACTCTTGAGGAGATTCAGCTGGACCTAATCGGACAGCGCGATGATGAGCATAGGGAGAAGCAGGGGCAGAAAGTTTAATGAGTGTGTGAGTTAGTGTGTCCCGTGTAAATAAATAATGTTAATTATAATTTTAGTGATATGTAAAGTGTGTTATAATGAGAGGTGTTACGTTGATGGATGTTGGTAATAAAGTAAACGGTCACATCTCAATCCCGGGGCCGTTTGCTCTCGCGCTATTTAGGACCGAGACGATGTTAAGTGCCTGGACTTGTTTAGATAACGTCCCCGTGTTCGGTCGCTCTCTCTAAAGTCCCCCACAAAAGCTGTCCTCTTTTTATATATATATATACATACATATATACGTATATATATATTTACTTTGTCCCCCCGTATCAAATTAAGAGAAAAAGAAAAAAAATGAAACCGAAGATAGATACACCGACACTTAAAACAACCTCAATCTTAATCTCAATGCATGTACCTTGTCTCTTTACTTTTTTATATACATATTGTTTCAATAAACTTCGTTTTTTATATTGTGAAACAATTATTTCAACTTCCTTTATCATCCTTATTATTATTACAATTGACTGTTCTTTTTTATACTTTATACCAATCTTCTTGAAGTGGCCAAGTGTGCTTAACGAAAGAGATTGCAAGTTGCACAAAAAGCAATATATTTTATTTCAGAAAATCAGCAAATGCATTTATTAAATTTGCATTTATATATATTCCACAAATTGTCTTATAAAAATAAATAATAAGCAACTATTATTATTCACTAAATCCAGTTGAATACTGGAAAAAATAGCAGATAAATGGATATATAATAAATATATAATCTCTAAAAAATAGAACAACAATTGCTTTTGTAAATAATGTAATTATTGTTTTCTGTATTGAATCTAGTGTAGAAAGATGTCCTTAGCAGACATAAGGACGTACAATAAAAGTAATTGAAAGGCTTACATCCGAAGAGCTGATATTGGTATAATATTACAGGATCGCATGCGAACGGACATTAATAATAAATTACAATATTAAGCCAACATTGGCTCAGTAATGGTATCTCGCTGTTACTCTCTCGTTGGTGCGTTCATTCATAATTGCCCGCAAGCGGAACGGACGCGGTGCGAAATTCTTTACGGCACACGCACGGCCCGAAAAAGACGAAGAAGACGACGACGACGTCGGAGGAGGAGGAGGATAAAAAGAGGGTGGTGGAGAAGAGGAGAAGGTAGAAGACATGAAAGTAAGAACAGAGAAGAAGGAGAAGCGATCCCTCGACTCGACAGAATGTTAGGTAACAAATGGATCAGGTCGTATTGCGATCGCCAGACACCTTACTTCTTTACCATGGCCTGCCATACGGGACCCACCGAAATGATCCATTATCTTTGCTGGCGCGACATAAACATTTACCAGTATTTCAATGCAACCGCAGCATTACTAACTCTTTAACATTTCGTGACTTAACCCACATATATATTCACCTCAACAGGCATGGTAATATCATAAATAGATCAATCTTATAATTTTAACTTTTTTCATGTACACATTGGACCCTCATCTTCGAACAGTATGATGTTTAAAATTCTTGAAAAATCGAACAGAAAAAAATTTAATTCCTGTTACAAAAATCCAAAAAACACATTGTCGCATTCTTTTCTGCATTAAAAAATTAAACTAAAACAAGCGGACTCATCGATTCATTGTTTGTTTTATCTTCCTGATCTGATAATACAAATAAATCCTATGTCAAGATCCGTGCTCTCGTCATGTGTTGATACTCTAAACCCAAATACAATTTATTAAACTGTCTCGGACAGTACGTAAATTTCGTGTAGCCGTAATCCTGCTTGGATCAACGTAATTTGTGAATTGTCCCTGTTAAAACAACAGTTTTGCTAATCTTATCTCGACAGAAACGGTTAGAAGCGCAAATATTTATTTGGTAATTCAGGATCCGCGTCTATTAACACATTCCGAGAAGATAATTTATGTAATCTAAAACAAAATACAAACTATTTATTTGTTACAATATTTAACTGAAAACTATCATAGTAACTACGACATCATGAGTGTAGTAAACAAATGTTTGGAATGATTCCAATTTATAAGTAAACGTAATTTCAAATAATAATATCTATTTTTCCGTTTATTACTTAAAACTTATTTTTTTTAAAGAAATCTATATTGCGCCTTCCAAGAATATATATATAAATATGTGTAATAAAAAAAATATGTATATATATGGTTTTATTTTATGGGAATTTTAATATGTTTCAATCAAATAAAATCTTCGAAAACTTTGGTTTTTTATTTTTATTGTTTTTAGTTGACATTATTTTTTTTTTAAATATTGAACTGAAGAATGACAAAATTTAAAAAATAAATTAAAAAAATATAATATTTGAAATCTAAAACGCAAGAAAATTTCTAAATTTAATATATTATGGATGTATTTAAATTGAATTGCATTAGAACTTATTTTACTCTAATGCACCTGGATATAAATATCCTCCAATATTCTGCACTACCGTTGACTTTATGTAAACGAGAAAGAAGAAGCATTTGAGAGCCATATGGTTAAAGAACAAGTGTCTTTTTATTGTTGTTGTTAGTGGTGGTGTTATTCAAATTGGAGATTATTAGAGCTACCATTCCAGCACGATAAATTCCGATTATTCTTAGCATTGGCGAAGGTCTCGGACACTATAAACAAGCATTAAAAAGCTGGTCAGCGCTAATAATAATGACAATAATAATAATAATGGTAATAAGGGACGAACGTATTTAAATATTTCTTATTTGTAATCCGGGGTGTCATGAAACAAACAAAAAGAAAAATGAAGCTAAAGAATATGAAACAAGAGAGAGAAGATCATAATCCGCTTGTTTATTTTCATCCACATTTTATACACTTAAGCCATGTTGTTCTTTATTTTTCAAAACCAAAAATAGAATCCACTTGTTTATTAGCTTAATTAACATATTATTCTTTTGCATTTGGTAGGAGGAAGATCCGCGCCCTTGGATTCGTATCGCGGCGCATAACACACATACAGCATCCGTCTCTCTCTTTGGCGAAGAAGAGGAATCTTATTCGCCAGCCTTTGCGTCTCTTCTCGCGTTCACTGCTGCAAGGAATCTCGGATCATAACTCAAGCAAGCATCCAAGATTTCCGTCAGTTCTAACCTCATTATGAATATGGTCGTTGTAAATCACTCTCTCGCGAAGAGCAGAAATAAATACGTACGAGAGTAGTACTAGAAGAGAAAGAGGAGATGAAGATGACGAACGGGTGGAACTAAATGCCTTTATGGCATTTGCAACACGCGGGAATCGCATTGAAAATCTCGGTCTAAAATAGTTTCGTACCAAAGTTGGTGGCAGGAATGAGCAGGGTAAAGACACCATCATCATCATATGCACGGCACAACCTCCACAACGAGTCGCGGTGTGCACGCTCTTTGTTTTCCTTTCCTAAATGATTAATTATTTCAAGTTTTTAGAAACTGGGCGCGCTCAATAACAACGGCTAAAAAATATTATGGTTTCTTTCGATCGTGTTCGAATACTGTTATAATAATTAACAACTTTAATTAATAGTATTGTATGCGTGTTGAGTCGAAAATAAATTACACGGCAAACGCAGGCTATTTAGGTAATGTGTTGCAACAGAGAAAACAAGGGGATCCATCATTTTTCCTTTCGCTCTTTCGGTCTCTCATTTCGATTGTGTTCCTCCGGCTGCCATCGAAAAAGTATCCAACTTCGAATCGCTTGACACACACGCAAAGAGTCCTTTTAAACAATTGACCCTTTTTCTTACCAAACAAAGGAGCTACCGAAATGCAAATAAAGAATGCTTGCTTCTATTCTACTATATAGATTATCAAATATAACACATAATTGTCTACCTGACAAGATCCTATCCAAATACAAATACCGATTTGGTTTAATGTATTAAATTCAACGTAAAATAAATGGAAATGTTTAATTTCTAATAATTTACAAATGTAATTTATTACGTAAACATTTATATGTAATTATTACTATTAATGATTTTTTTTATATTCGATAATAATTTAGGTATAAACGTTTAAAATAATTGCAAATTGCCTTGTTTGAATTACAAAAATAAGGCAAACTATTCAAATTGTATTTTAGATGTATTCATATGTAAGTATTTATTAATAAATTTGAATTTGTTTTATGTTTAAGAATAAGTTAGATGTGACGTTATTGTTATCACGTGCATCATGGATGTGGTAAACTTTATGGATTGATCGATGGTATTATTTATACCACGGTGTTACAAATCAGATAAAATGTAATGATTCTAAATCCCATCGCTGAAAGAGGTTTGAAAATGATGATAATAAAAAAAGGAAAGGAGAAGAGACGAAAAGAGAAAAGCCGTTCTCCTTTTATTTGATGACTTATCTTCTATCCCGAGTTGTCCGTTGCGGTGGGGTTATAAAAACGGAAATTTATTGTCCCATTTCAGAGAGAAAGAAGTTGTCACTAATAGGATGCGTGTTTCCGTGGAATGTAAATCATTCCACGTGGAACGGCGACGGTCTTCCAGAACTCCGTGAGTTCGCATTAACCGAAATACCTTGAGTTCGGGTTTTATGGGTTGCCTTTTGCAATTATCGACTAATTGTGTTGCTAATTCGTAACTTCAATTGCGGAAGACCATCTTAAGTGCAACGAGCAACAAGTCGGAGAGAGGTAATAAGGGAATGGATGGACGGACGGAGCTCTTCCATCATTATTGGAGAGAATTAGAATTAATTGTTTTAAGTGGTGAACTTTGCTTGGGAGGAGAGAAGCGTGGGGGAGGAAACGATTGTAAAGACGAAGCGAGACGATGCTGTTCGAAAACGGGAGAGGCTGCCGAATAAATAGGTGTAATTATGTTCCAAATGGAAAACGGATAGGTCGAGTTTTGTCTGTGTGTGTGGATGCGTATAAGAGAAAGAGAGAGAGAGACCAAGGAGGAGAGCTGTGTATTAATAAGAAATTCCATTGGTGTCGTAAAGTAGTAGGTTAAAAGAATTTAAATGGCTCAGGCATAAATATAGATTATTTTTTAATTAAAAAATATATCGATGCTTAAGAAATGTTTTTCTTCTTCCGAACGTAAAATCCATCTACATTGGATCCCCCTTATTCCGGCAAACAACAACAACAACATAATTCTCGAGTTTATGTTTATTTAAACAATAATCCTCGGACGGATTACACGGATCCGATGCACGAAAAGAAGAAGCGGAGGATTGGTGAAGACTTCGATGTGGTGCGATGAAGTGAGGAGGGAACTTGAAACGGGGACGTTCACAATCACAGTTGAACTGAACCCACGGACCTTTCAATAATTGAAGAGACCTAAAGCAATTCAGTTGAATTCATCGGAGAAAGGCGTAATTCAATTCTTCCGTTATTTCAATTCATTGTGTTACGACTCGAGATAAAACAAAACTCCCGGGCTGCGTTTTTAAACGAACGCCAAAATAGAAAATAAACGCCGCACCGTGCACGGCATTCCCTGCATTTCCTTCGAGCACCGACCGACCACTCTTTCTTCGCCTGCCGCTCCATAAATCGCTCCAATGCTAATTTTCTAAGAACTTTTCCAAATTCCGATTGTTCCAGACGATTGCGATTCACGCCCATTTATTAATCAAATAACGAAAGAAACCAAATACATCGAATGCTTTGCTTTCCCAAATAAATATAACACTTGATTTCAAGCATCTTTCGATGCGTTTTCTATAAAGGAAGTTACGCATTAATTTCAAAAAGACTCATTCCTTTTATAGTAGTCCCGACAGGAACAAGCCTCGGAATCCTAATTTAGATTTAATCTCTTAATTATTTCGATAAATGTTCGCTACGTCCTAAGTATTCTAACCTTCCAATAAGATTTGTTTTCTTCCCAATCGTTTATAAACTTCCATTCATTGGATTGCAACAATGTAATCATCATATATTACAAAATTTAATTAATATTAGTAATATTATCTTTAAGTTAATCGAGAGGTTCTTCAGTATTGTATACAAATAATCATTTATATTAGAACAAGTGAGACTCTGACAGTTAGAGTCCAACTTTCGTAAACTGTTAAACGTCAAATCAATTTTTGACAGAATCAACAAAATCATAAAATTAAATATAAAATAAATAATCAAGCATATTTAACTTTATAGACTAATTATTTAAAATCGGAATTGAAATCTAAATTTTGTTGAAGAAAAAGTTTTCATTAATGTTTTTTTTTTTCATAAACTGAGTTATGAAGTAGATCGTTGTAATTAATTATTTTATAATGACCTTGGAAATATAATTTAAATGTAATGCGCCTATAGAAAATCGGTTAATAAGTGGTTGAGTCAAATGTTGTACCTAATATATAATATACGAATACTTTCGTGATCATTAGGAACCACTAAAATATATTAATTAATACCTGACGCTCGTAAAATTTACATCGCCTTTTTTTATAGGTTTCTAAGCAATCTTCGAATCATTAACATTCATAAGACTCATTTCCTTAAAATCATAAGCGGAATAAACGTTTAATTCTCAATTAATATTTAATTTCTTAATTATTCTGTTGAATCTTGTATCATCTAATAACTATATATGATTTTAACAATGATTTGCAATGTGGATGCACATTGATAAGCAGCTCAAAGAAAACCAACAAATTAAGCCCTTTTTTGTATGCGTATGTTTTAAGTATAAAATTATCATAAATTATTATGTTCATTTAGACCAGCGGTTTCCAAACTTTATGCTACTACGCCTCCCTGAAAACACTTTTTTTTCAAGGAAAACCAATAAATTAAGCCCTTTTTTGTATGCGTGTGTTTTAAGTATAAAATTATCATAAATGATTATGTTCATTTAGACCAGCGGTTTCCAAACTTTATGCTACTACGCCTCCCTGAAAACACTTTTTTTTCCGCGCCTCCCCGAAATTTTTTTTTTTCCGCGCCTCCCTTACCTTTTATTGTTATAATAGATTAAATAATATAGACACGTTTTATTTATTTGAAGATATTATGGTAACAAAATTAATTTATTAAAAATTTTTGGCGTCTCCCCTGGAAACCGCTGATTTAGACTGTGAGATTTGTGGTTATAGCAAGTAATTCAGAGAAGAAATAATGTAAGTGAAATTTTTAATTAATAACTCAATTATTTTGTTATACTTTATCATAAATAAAGGTATTTTGAGTATTTTGTTGATGTTTGAGTGGAGGTGCTGTACCTGCGCTACCACCAATTAGGTTGCGTTCGGAACAAAGATGTATTGTCCCGTTAGAAGCGATTGTTATATATTATACGGTAGCATAAAAAGATTATCTTTGGCTGCAGGACATTCTGAAATCCAAATGGATGTCTCGCGGCGTTGCGTTTGCTCGCAATAAAAAATCATTCCTTTTATCGAGAAGCATGTATATACCTCTATACCTATATATATATATATATATATATATATACGTATGTGTGGCATTTCATTAAGCGGACCCCGATCGGTCGCGTTTTTCCTTTGCCTTCATTGAAAGATCTTTTTGGAGCGATTGGGAACCGCGGCTCGGAACTGAATTAAGATTTTAGAAAATAGATTGCGCTCTAAAGATCTGCACGTAAATTGTTATGTAGTTCGGGAGACTTCCTATAACCGAAACGAGCAATATATTAAAAACATCTTATCTCCGGGTTTCGTACACTCCGTGTGTTTGTGTGTGTGTGTGTATGCTTGATTCGCTGATTCCTTTCCATTTGTTTCCTTTTCGTTGCTCCTTTAAAGTCTTTTCAGGCGCTCTCTCTAGCGTTCATTACCATATAAAGTGCACACGCTGTCCGTCCCGAGGTATTTATGTTGGACGGGGCCCCCGACATACACACACACACGTACATACCATACCCATAGGTACAACAGGCGCATATACATATATATATACACACACACACACAGACGCACACAGTCACATGTGAGGTATACACAAGGCCCCTAAAGCTCATTCGCTGCCCGGACTCGCGGAGACCCTCGTGCACTATCTCTTCTCGCCTAGCTAGAACCCTGCTTTAATTAACATGTAATTAAATCGAAACACACCCAAAGCCGGTCAATATACTTTTCCACCTTTCGGTTTTGTTTGTTAAATCACCAATTGTTACCGAGAGAGCTGTGAGTCAAGATCGCGAGATTGCAAATTTGACAAGGTTGCTGATTTATTTTTGCGCAAAGCGAAACATTTACATCGCAATTAGATGCCAATTGAGTGCGGAAACACCAGACAGAAATGGAACATGTTTGTCTGAGCGTTTTGATTTATTAGTTGTCTCCAATGTCGACGAAATAATCTCATAATTCGAACTTGCATACATCCAAAACAAACTTAGGCGTCCTTGCACGGAAAATATTAAATGTTCTCAAACAAATTCCCAACAAATAAATAATTCACTACCAAAAGAAAACAAATTAAACAAGCTATAATTAAGTGATATTCAAGTACTAATACTATTTTCAGGATACATTTTTGTTGTTGTTGTAATTGGTCAAGTTATAATTACAAATGGATTCACTTCGGACTTCATTATTTCCTTTGGCAATTAAATATGTTAAAGAGAGTGCGAGTGAGAACGAAACAAATCACACATGATTTATTTGTTTTCTATAGTAGACAATCTGACTGCATAATTTGAAGTTGCATAAAAGCGAACAAACTGGAGTGGCCTTGAATCGCGCGTAACGACGAGAATGGGTTCACACTAGTTGTTCAAACCATTGAATTGAAAACACGGGTGTTGTTGTCTCTGGATATGCCCCCAAAGAGCCCATTGTGTTCATTACCTTACCAATTACACCCACCAGCGATAATTCCACGAAATATATTAACGGCTCGAATAATTCGAAGAGCTTTTGTGTCGAGTTTTGTTACGGGCCACTAATGAGATTCTTCGCTATGAGCTGTATCACTGCTGGAGAAGCAGATCCGTAAAGATCGAGACGTCGTTATTTATTATTGCGTAATACATATTTTCTTTACATATTTCCTATAATGTTTCTAATGTACATTGCGAAACATGAAAAGCGGCATTGATTCTGACATACATTAAATATTCATAGTCATTTTTGGAAAACATATATATATAGACATTGCTCAATTTATTTATGATATGAGAATGTATTTTTTCTTCAAATTTGGGTTGAATCGATATGATACGATTAATAAGTTATTAACAATGCAAAAAGTGCAAAAAAAATGGAATTCCAAGAATGTATAAAAATGGGGATCGTTTTCTATTAAATTATTTCTATAGTAATTAGAAGTCTATACGATTTAGCATGTAATAAATTATTTTTAAGAGGATTTTAAGTTTTTATGAACTATGTTTTATGAATAATTATCAATGTATAAAACAGGGTATATTAATAATATAAGTTTCCAGGAATGTGTATGTATTGAATTCGTTGTGTTTAATTATTTCTATCGCAATTAGATGCCATTGAGCGTGGAAGATAGAACATGTAATAATTTGATTTATTAGTTGTCCGTCGTAGACAAGCTGACTGCATAATTCGAAGGTGCATAAATCCAAAAGGAACTGGAGTGTCCTTGGATCTCATGCATCGAGGAATGGCTGCACGCTCACATCACAAGAGAACACGGGTATTAGGTGTGCGCCGAGTAGCGCTATCCCTCGTATCCAAAGAGCTCTGTGTTCATTACCTAACCATTTACTTCCACGAGCAATCGGCGGCACAAAACAACAGCAATAAAAACGAAAAAAAAAAGAGTGGCAAAGAAATCTCTGGTAATTGTGGTATTGCACAAACACCCGCAGATCCGAGTCGTTCCGTGCCTAAATTAGAATGTTATTGAAATTATGTGTGGGAGCACACAAAGACCGCACGATCTTTTTGGCGCTTATAAATTATCTAAGCCAGAGATGAAGAAGAGGAGGAGAAAGAACGACGAGCATTTCTCATGGATTAACAACAACTCTTCGCCAACCGAGGCCCTCGTCGTCCGGTCCCTCTCACATTCGCCTCTCTCCAATACTTCGGCTCGTTTATTTTTTATCCTTTCCTTCTTTTAAATATTTGTGTATCACCTTTATTTATATCCGTGCACGTACATAAGTTTCGTTGCATGCATCTCGTACATTCTTCCACTTACAAAATAAGACAACATCGTCCCAATACACACAACAACACCCAACCGAACAACAAAACGGACCACGGACCCCGTCTGCCAAACCACACACTAAAAATCCTTCATCTATATATATATACATACTTATATTTATATACGCAAATACACATTAAAAAGATCATCCTCGTTTTTTTTTGCATAACGACACACGCAAAAAAGGGATGAGAAAAAGGCTCGGTGCGAAGTTTTCACTACTAAAATGTTAATGCGAGGGAAAGAAAAACAGTTTTACCGTATGCGCTGGAGATAATTTTACCAGAACGGTAAACAACTATAAAGTTACACGAAACAAACCGAGAGATGAGTTGCATTAATGTGACTAATATATCATTCGCGAGATTTCATTAATTACATTCAAATCCAACGTCTCAATATGCAAATCCAATCGTTAACACATGTTGTACCATATACGACACAAAAGTGCTAAAACACTCGAAGCTCGGCCACAAATCATTTCACTAAGTTCTATATTTTTTTTTTCGTTTATTTATTTCCAGCAGGACATTCAAGTAAGTTCTGACACACTTCTCGAGGTATAATAATAAATTGACGACAAATTATGCGAAGTGAAATCTCGAAGAAAAAAAAAACGTCTTGCGACAGATTTGATTTTGAAGCATCGGCGTGAAAACATACATCTGAACTATAAAACGATCAATTTGTTTGGCTAATCTGCATATCCGACTAATTAAGATGATTGAAAATAATATCGGATTGAAGATGACTGGGCAAATTAAACTAACAATTGGATTAATTTCGAAATCACTACTACTTTGTAAAGCACAATAAGTTTGTATCATAGAAGCTGCGCAACGATTTGAATTCAATGGGTATTCTTTTTTTTTTGTACAAACAAACATTTATTTTATAATTAATTGGAGTTTCATTAAGATCTCCGGCTTTCTAAACGTTCCGCTTTTTCTCACTCGTTTCTGCTCTAAAATAAAAAGAAGTTGCAGGTTGTGCTGTGCTGTATTATAGATTGATTGATGTCTAAATGATGATTGCATTTCCAGTAACTACGAGTGCATTTCTTCCCGTACAAAATAGATTACAGGATGCATGGAATGCAAGGAGATTAGGATCAGCAGCATCCATTTTCAAAAGCGTGTAAACGTTTTCTTCTCGTTACGTTTTTTTTTTACTTCTCTACCTCTTTGTTTTGGTGCTGTTGCTGCTGCTAAAGCTAACGTCGTTATTAATCGATGCGTAAGAGTAAATGCGGGTTAATGAGCGGTGCATCTCAGCCCCATAAATCACGCATCCCAAATCTATTTGGAGCACAATTAGTTGTAATTACGTAAGAGAGCGATGGACGTGTTTACATACACACATAGAATGCGGCGTACATTCTAAACATTGAGGACGTGCATCGGGAGTCGTGACCCCGGAAAATATCTTTCGCCTCCTCGTCGCTCTATAGAAGTATGGCGTACATCTTTCTTTTACCTCCTCCTCCTACTCTTCTTCATCTTCCGCACGGTCATCTTCATCTTCTTCCCAAGACTCAAATTAGTTTCGGATGGAAATTAACACTGACGAAAATGTGAAACGAATACAAATTTACGACCGGCCGGATTCCATTTATGCACTTAAGGTCAATCCGCATTAGCATTGCTTAATAATAATTGAAAAATTATGCTATTAATACATATACAATAATATAGTGTTCCACATAGGATCTCTTAAATTGATGGTGAATTGTAGCAAGTAAATCTCCATTTTGCGTCTAATTGGACAGCGCAACTTTCATCAATAAGTAATGACCATGGAATCATCAAACTAATTGGTCGTAATTTTTCCTATTGAGCTATATATATATATATTATACACCTAAATGCGAGCTGTCCAAATACTTTCTGAAGGCAGTGTATCTATATTTATAATTCCAACGATACAGTCGAGCGGACACGAAATTACGATTAAGTGATTCCGACAGATAATAGATCAGATTGGAAGTGATATCGACGCTTTTCACTTTCTTTGCAGCTCCGAAGAAAATGACGAAGAGTACCTAAATTGAGCATTTGTAGTAGCAGTAGTAGAAGTAGTATTATCCAGCAGTAGTAAAGTGAGTTTGTCATTTTCTTGTTGCGCATTTCTGTCTAATGGGTTTTAAACATTGCGTTTCCTGCGGCGCGCAAAAAGTGGTAGCAGCTCGCTCATTACCGCAATAATTGACGCATTGCGGTAAATACTTGATCGATCATTCCTAATCGGCCGAACAGATACTATGAACGCAAGATGAGGATAACCACCATTTCGGTTCTCTGACCGACATCAATAAACTACTGATTTTTCCTAATTCAACAAAAAAAAAAGCACGCTCACAAAACGAGCACAATCAACTCTCGAACAATTAATCAACTTACTTAGAGCAACGCTGGTTGCATACGACGCATATTCAATCATTAAATGCGGAATGTGAGAAGCTCTCGCTCAGAACAACTCGTCTCTGCATAGAATTTGCAAATTTATTACTTAACTTGTAAATTCTCATGCATGTATATTTTGCATAAGCATTTTCTAACATTATTTATTAGTTAGATTGAAACTAATTATAGCAAAATATTTATGCAACTATACTTATACTCATTTCTACCCACCAATAAAACCCATGAAAAATAAATTATAAATAACACTAATTACTAAAAAATATTCAACAATTATTTGTAAACGTTTATTTAGATTTTTAAATAAAACTGAATACGTGATAATTTTGAAAGAATTTGATACATAACATGTGTTTAGTAAATATTGCGAAGTACTTGCGAAAGAAGCTATGGTAATTATGAGAAATAAACACATCCCAAATACCTTATGCAATACTTGACAAGTACTTAACAATTATTTAATTACATTTATTTAAATGAAATACATATGTCTTATATAACAGGTATATGACTTTGAGTTTAAAATTATAACTTAATTCGCACAAAAATGTCTATTATGAATAGCAGTCACATTATTTATCAGTTAAGAATAATAATTAATGAGTAAACATTTGTTATGAATGAAATTTCTATAACACCACCTCTGCAAATTATTGTATAAAATAATGTGTTGCATAAAAAAAAGGAACTGTTTTATATAAGGTCAGTTTCAATCGTATTAAAATGAATAATCTTAGCGGAAGTCGCTAATATGAAAATACACACATTGTAGTTCAATTACGTTCCTGGGTTTATATGCTATTCTTATGAGAAGTGGTCCAATCTGAAGTGTATTGTTTGACTATCACTACCAAGTAAACAAAGAGTCTTTGAAGTTGAGTCACTTACGGTAGGCGTAAGTTTATTTAAGTATATTAAGCTCGTGGCTTAATTAAATACCTAATAAATAATTATATGTGAATATTGGAACGGTCGAGAGATTTATAGCTGATCCTGTTCAGGTTTCTACAGACAGATGATTGATTATTTTTCCAATGATTCGATCACACCACATGTAAATCGTCGTTCGCGATTTCATATTTAAATCGATGGAAAAAAAGGAAAGAACAGAAAAGCAGCGGAGGAATGAAAACGAATGCACTCACACCTGAGTCTTGCATCACACTTAATTAATATTAATTAAAGAATTGATCGATTAATTAAGTTTTCCGTTATGGCACGGTTTCATTAATAAACAAACGCGACGGCCTACATTTTCTCTCTCTCCCTGCCCACACCAAATCCTTCATCCATTTCCTCCTCGAGTGTTTTCCTATTAATTGGCTGCAGCAGGATAATGGAAGAATATGAATAACACACAAAGGATGAAGGATGTATTAACACACACACACATATATATAAAAAAAGGAAAAGATCGACGATGAGGAGGTTGGAAAAAGGAATGAAGGAACCTGAAGGGGTTGGAATCAAAGTACGAAATTCCATTTATAAAAAATATGTGTGTGTGTGTATATATATATAATATAGATATGGTGAGTGGATAGTGAGAGTGAGAGAGAGACGGGTAGATTGAGAGAGTGAAAGAGGCGAAGCAGAAACTTAAATTAGTGGGAGTGTTCGGGTCCGCATTTTAAGGGCACAAAAGCAATTAAGTCTGGTCGCGGTCTACCTGGTTGGGATGATGTAGAAAATGGCCGGTTTTCGAGAGAAAAAGAAGTCGCAGAGACCATGAGCGGATTATTCGAAGCGGAGTGTTTGTTTTTAAATAAATAATTAATTTTATTGCGGGTAAATTGCATCTTTTATTACATCCTACTCACTCACGGCTCCACCTCGGAAGACGAGCCGGCACAAATTCAATTATCCTGATTGTGGCAACTTAATCGAAAAACTGGAAACTCTCCTCCACTAAGTGGCCTTAATACATCAATTTTAAATGAAATTGTTTAGTACGATTTCTGTCGATTTCTGTGCTCACTTCTCGACTGCATCGTTTTCCTCATTTATGCACCCTCTCTTTCTTTCTTTTCCTCTTTCATTTTAGCTGCGTCTCTCGCCTTGTTGATGTTGTCGTCTTCTTGTTCTGCTTTCGGTGTTTGTCGTCCGGTGTGCGTCGAGGAGTGAGTAATATTGAGTTAATGGTAACTCAGATTGATCGTTGAATCGAGCGCACGCATCTCATTAACTTTTAAGTAATATGGCGAGAGATCACTTGCACGGTGATCTGTCAGCTCTTCTGACAGTTGTTGTGACCACTCGAGAAACCCCAAGCGAGCTTCGAAAGCTTAAGGATGATGATGATGATGAAAGAGCGAAAGAGCAGGACGGAGGGACGTGCCTCAGAGAGAGGACGGTAAACCAAGGCATGAAATGCCCGGCAGCAAACAAACGTCTTTCTGTATTTCCAAAATATTATTCACGTTTCGCGATATGCAAACATAGTTGTTCTCATTCAAAATCAAACATTTAAACAGCGCAATACCAATATCTCCAAATCAGATAAATTACTTAAACCATCTCTACCAACTTCCATTAGTTCTACTTATTAGTTTTTTTGTAACCTTAAAATTTAAATGGTGATGTTTGAACAACTTGTAATTCGGACAATAACTCTTTCTCAACTTATTGTATGCAATTGCAGTTGCGAACATAATTATTAAGGAAAACCTAATGTGACATGAACAATGAAATAAATCAAGTGTTGGTAGTAGATTCCACATGAAAAGGAGAAAATTAACTTTCAAGTGAAAATAAATATTTTTCCAACTATTATTATTATTGATTGATAATTATGTAATATATATTTGATTAGAATAATTTGGAACGAATTATTGTAGTATTGAGAGGTTTATGTTATGCAAACAGAGCAATCTATAATTTATTATAAGTATACAACAACGAATTTGCGTAAGCTTTTAGCAACGCTATGAATGTAATGTTGAAATGTCTATAAACAAATGTACTAGACAACCAGTGAAATCATAATATTACTTATACGACCATAAACTAAAGTTAATATAATCAATGAATGATATAATGTCGTTACACTTACTGGCAAGTACATTTACTTTATTAATCCATTAGACGTATATAGCAAATTATTCATTTTTGGTACTGTTTCAATATGTTTTTTTCCAAACATGTTTTTATTTAATCTATCTATAAGGTCATTTAGTAAATTGTTTTACGTAAAACTAATTAAATATTGTCTTATATAGCGATTTTTTTTTCAAGTTGTGGGATTTTAATGATATAGAATCAATTTTAATATATTCCTCATACAAAAATAATGTTCTCATTTTTTCTATATAAAATAATATTCAATTCAACGGGATGATGTAATCAATGCAATCTCGTTATCGACGTATTTAAGATGCCCGAACGACAAAAACTGTCAAGGAATTATTTATCATCGAAACAAAGATGGTTATGACAATGGCTTTTGTTAACTTAAATATAATAATTACGTGTGCATAAGAGCTAAATTGAGTGGCGTGGGCGGATGGGACGGATAAGAAAACGCACACGTAATCATGTACAAGCTTTTCGATATATTGAAAAATAAATAAAAACGTTTGCTTACTGTGCATAAATTAATAATAAACTTTTTGCAGATTTTATCAAACTGCTTGTATATCTTTTTGTATTCTCATATCTTACAACTTGTAAACGGTTATAATTTATTTAAATTATTATTAAGTTCTTTTTTTTTGTTGTAATTTGTAACTGTGTTATAAAGCGCGCTGCTTATGGTGAATAATAGGTGGTCTAAACGTGGAAATGATTTGTGCAAATTTAAGGTAATTTCGCATACAGCGTTTAATAGCATAACTGTTCCCGTTTTAGCGAGAAATTGTTGTGCATAAATTATGCGCGGTAGCTGGATTTTCGCTACTTGCTACAAGAATAAGTATGTTCTAATCACACCGAATGCAGAAACAACTTCATACCCGGAACAAACTGTATAAACACGATGAATTAAGTGCAAGAATACATTGGTCATCATACATTATAGTTCTATAAATTAAGTTCCTAGGAAATGTGTAATGAGAAACCTTTTTCTGTGCGACTAAGACTTAATGCATAATTAAGAGTTATGTTCCAATTTTTAATAAACATGTTATGTGCCTGTTGTATTTTCTAAGAGAAATCATCTTAAATAATTGGGATATTGTTAATTGAAAACGTATGTTATAATTAATTATTTTATTTTTAATTCATGCGTGGAAATATAACATAAATACGGATTACATCATGAACAATCCATTAAATAGACTTCCATTGTTCAGAGAAAAAATCCGCTCGCTCTCCTACTTCAGCAGGTGTTTCTGTTTGTGTAACATTCGCCAGGTACGTCGTATATATTTCTAACATGTCTGCAATAAATTTGAATAAATAATTTCGACAAAGGCGTAATAATGAGACTTCCTCGAGTGAAACTCAAACAGAAACGCATGCCGGAGAAAATTAAGGCACATTGTTAAAATTTCTTTGGTCGTTTTATTTTTTTGAATCTACCGAAATGGTTAATGCGTTGCGCAATAATGTATGTTTGTTTAAAAGGAAAAAGAGATAATAATTTCCATTCAATACGAAAATGCAAATGGTCGCAGATTAAAGTCTGCCAAAAGTGAGTTTATATAATTATGCAACCAATTTAACTCCTCGTAATCAGATGGAGCAAGAAACCAGTTCGCAATTATTATTAGATTATTAGTTTTATTTGTGGAATGGTTAAGAATGTTGTTTTTCACCAATAAAAAAAAAGTGAAGCTTCCAATAATGGAAATGCAACGATTGGATATTTGATTGAAAATGGGAAAAACGGTTCGAGCTGTTTCCACGTCGATATCTGCGGTTACAATTCAATAGTTAGGTTGAATGAACACCCTCTCATGGGATTGCGGCTCTCGCAACGTTAATTCTGTAAAATAAATAAAGCAATTTGCCTCGTAGAGCGAGAAGAGTCAAATAAAAATAAATAGAAGAATGGAACAAGAAGAAGGAAGCAGCGAAGGAATGGAGGAGGCAGAGAGTTGGAAAAGAAGAACAAATAACGAAACAAAACGAAATTAAATGAATGATTGGGAAGTTGAAAGGTGTCCGTGTGGTGTTAAATAAAAGAGGTCGTTCCGTGGCAAGAGAAAGAGAAAGAAAGATGTAAGGCAACGAATGGTAATTGAAATGGAACCGAGAGCACAGAGAAACGAGTGTAGAGTGTGAGCGAGGTTCCAGAGCCCCGGGGCGCGGGTGTATGACAAATCGCCCATTAAAATGCATATTTTATATGACAATTATCGATGTTTAACTTTTAATGGGGGAATTACCTCATGCCATTTGTATGCTGCTACTTACTTAACCTCAGGAGGAGGTTACAAAAAAAATCTCGCCGTAGTATATAAGAAGGATATGACGATGGAGAAGGAAAAAGTTTGCAACAGCAGCGACGGCAGTAAACTATTAAGCTAAGAAACTAATTAAGACGGGAAAACGCGAAATGCATTCGCCTGCTCCAATGATTAATCGGATTATTCTAATAAACAAACACACGGGATCGGTTCGGAAGCACGAACAATGTCTAACAAGGTTGCATAATAGAGGCATTGAATATATTACCGGCAACAATAATGCATTCATGGAAATAAAAAGAGAGAGTAAGGGGAGGGAGAGAAATGCATAACTGAAATTTGAATTGCATCAGAGAAAATCGAGATGATCACATTCCGCACGGCGTTCCGTGCCATTCACATTTATTTATCAATCCCACAAACGTTATTATCAATATCACAAAAATTTTACTATTGTCTGAGTCAATTGCAACCATTTATAATTTTATCTAATACACAATTATAACATATTTTATGATATCTTATTACAAAACTGATTATATATTATCAATTCAATTTAGAAATATAATAAAAATAAACAAATAATTGATAAACAAAAATTTCAGAAATATTTTGTTAGTTTTTTTATTTTCAATGTTTTCAAATTTGGAATAAATGTAATGAAACTTCGTAAAATCGTGATTTGGTAGAGAATAAAGTTTTAACACTTCTCATAATTCATTAAGCTGAATGTGCCTAAGATATCAATATTTTCAGTGTTAATAAATAATAATTATTGTATCTGTCTGGTTATAAAACCTCTAGTAAAAAGTGAGGTAAAGCTAAAAAGATGTTAATGATTCTTTTACGATGTGTCTCTTCGGGAATCTAAGAATTTGAAGAAGTCCACGAGGAGAACAAGAGTGGCGACTTAATAAAAGCATGCCGTTCCTGCAGTAATTTGGAATGTTTCCTTCGGCTGCGTGGAATTTAATGCGGTTTGGCTGGGGAAGATTGCGGCGACTTCGGTTCTTCTTCACTCCGATACATTTCTAATCATAACATCGATTAGTGGAGTGGAACGGGCACGTAGAGTGGATCGAAGCAACTCTCGTATCCTTCGGAGTTCCAACCGCGAACCGAGCTCATTCTTTCCTCCCCCATTTTAAATGGTTTTTGCACGTTTCGAAAAATCGCACCTCAGACATCTCCCAGTCTTTTTCTCGTACATCTCGACTCATTACTCGCACATTTACTTTCCGATTAACACCCATTTTAATATATATATATAATATATAAAAACAAAATAAAAGAAACACCCTGTAATTGCAACGGCAATTTAGTCAAGCCGATGATGGAAACAAGAAGAAGGCAACCATGAAATCCCATCTGGGCATTTTTGTAGCCTATTATGATGCATGTTAATAATAATTGTCTCTTTGCAGTTCGTTTTCTTTGCCCGAGTAAATTATTACTCTTATCGAAAAGCGGGTTCAATGTAAAATTAATCGATCTAATGACTTCTCTCTCTCTCTCTCTCCGTCTCACTAACAAACATCTCATCCAGTTGCAGTGCTTCAGCTCCGCATTTCCTTCATCTTTATTACTTGTTTATTCAGTTTATTTTCCGCAGCCGGCTGCTCGCTAATAATAATAATAATCCGATAATTAATTGGAAATAATTAATAAAAACAGGAGTCCGGAGAGATGATATTTTATTAGGTGAAGGGGCTGATCTATCTTCCGTCTCGCTTCCTCTCGCACCGTTCCGTCTCGTTCTTCGGCGATCCTCGAGGCCGCACCTACGAGACAAGTGCGTTGTTATCAAGTCTGCAAATAATTGAAGGCACAACGCAAAAAATAAATATCTCTGGAATTGTATGAAACTAATTACGAGACAACTTGACGGAGATATTGGATCAGTTAAAAGCGTCTAGCAAATTAAGTGATTAATTTTAGGCAAACCGCTAGATACACGACGAGTCAATAAACAATGACACACATCTCAACATCGTCGCTACAAGACGACGATGAAATAAAAAAAAAGTCATGAATATTCATTTAAATATGTGCTACCATACGCGTATTAGCATATAAGTCAGAACTTATTATTTTCAACTAATTTTATGTTTTATTCATTTCCTTCAAATTGTACAGCATTTTTTAGAACGTTAATTCGATAAGGAATCTAACTAATCTCTAAATAGTTTTGCTCCAATTTAAATTATAATCAAATCGATATAATGAATAATCATGAAATCAATTAATATAACATTTTTTTTGTCACCTGTAAAGGAAGTAGAATGTGATTGATATAAAGTATACAAATATTTGATTTTAACATAATTGTCAAATATTTCTATTACATGAAACTCAAGTACCTGTAACATATATGAAATTTCCATAAGCTGTCAAATATTTTGCTTTTTTTATCTTTATCAAATACATTTTGAATTAATATGAATGAGTTATACAATTACAAGAACTAAGAGCATTATTTAATACATTGTCAAATATCAATTACACGATTTCTTGTTTTGTTTTTTTTTGGTACAAATATTCTTTGTCTGTATTGAATCGATATTTGCATTCCGAGAAACAGATTGAGGTTGGCTTCGTTCATTGTTCGACAAATGAAGTTAGATAATCGAACGGATAATAAATTAAATTCGTAATAGTTTCCCATCGAGGTGTGTATGTGTATGTATTTATGTGTAAGATGATTTGCATTGTGAAAATAGAGATGTTGCGTTTCGATCGAAGGAATATTAATCTCTTCATTTGCATAGTATCGATATATGTTGAAAACGGAATCAAATTCGTCTCGTCTGTATTAAGTATTCTGAACAGGCAATCAAATATTTTATAAAAAAAAATAATATATAAAAAAAAATAAGAATAAGAGAGACTTAGCAATAATATTCGGTTACGAATTTGGAAATACGAATTCTGTTATGGATTTATGGTAAAATTATTGAAATACCATCGATAAAAATTGGATTAAATATTAACCATAGTATAATTAAATAATATTATCTTACAAAATAGGGAATGGTTTACTTTCTATTTACTTTCTATTGTATCAATACTTTTGAAAATAAAGATGAATTGGTTAAAAGTAGAGATATTAAGAAAACTTGGAAAAGTGGTAGATAAAAGATAACAAAATATTAAAACGTTTGTTTAATCCAGGATTCAAAAATAAACAAAATATTACATTAACCAAAAAACAGAACTAATTCTAAAAACTATTTTAAGTATTTTCTTAAAAAATCATTGGAATATGGAAATAAATTCATACTGATATATATTATTATAGAATAAAGAAAAAAAGAAAAGTATATTTTACTGGAAATTGTCAACCAAAAGATAATTGACTAAATGTTAAGTATATATTGTAAATATATGGGTTGAAATGAGTGAAGCAATTATTATAATGCTCTTGAATTCGGCGAAAACGTAACCAGCCTGCGTTCGGATTATAGAAATATTGAAAACGTTTATACTCATGTAATTGAATAATGGCAGTAACAAGAAAATTACCTAGGTGAGCTGCGCAAAGACTCGAAACGTTTGGTTCATTTAATGGGAGTCCGTCTTAGCAATGTTACTTGCAACTCGCTGCAGTCGTTTATTTCGTATTTATAATTAAAACTGGAATGGTCGATCATTTTTTTCGTTGGCAATTAGAGATGACCGTGCGTTTGCAATTTGTGCGTAGTTACTCTCCCAACCATCTAATAATATGAAATAACTTGAAGTATTTCGAAAACTATATATATATATGTGTGTGTATAGAAATGAGAAGAGATTCCATTAAGAAATAATTAATTGAAACGTAAATGAATTTCGCTTAATTGCATCGCATTAATACAGAAACACAATAACGAAATAATTAGAAACGCGCAAGACATTAATCAAAAATGCACGTACAGGTTTATTGAATATATTCCATTTAGCAATTTCACCTCGAAATAATCAATGTTTGCACTTCGGTCCATTCACGTCCGTTATTCATCGTTCCAACTTTAATTCATTATAACTACCATTCATTATGCTCACATTGTTTAACTTGTGGCATTTACCAAATCGATTTCGACTGGAAATTCATTTATAACGCGTTGCGTATGCACGACAGATTTATTTATATAAAATAAGACGTTTAACTTTTTAAGTTTTATGTAAACGAAAGCTGTGCAACGGGAGAGGAATAATACGTGAATATGCTTAATCTTGATTCCTGCCCGAGCAATTTGCAAGGAATGAGATAGCATTTAGCCGAACTTGGTTATTATTTTTATTATGATATTCATGTTTCGCGGAATAAATATTAACGATGATATTTTCATGTTATTGTTCCATGCAATTTCAGTCTCCGTACACGTACCGAGGCGTGTGTATGGCGGCTTCGTGCATGCCCAAAATACGCATTACCTCATTATACTATTGTTTTACGCAAGAATGTGTATGATGGATTAAAGAATAAAACACATTATTGTCGTACAATAAAACGTAAACTCTAATCCTCTTCAGCAGTACAGTGGTGCCTCACACAACGAACTTAATTCGTTCCAGGAGCAAGTTCGTTATGCGAAAAGTTCGTTATGTGAAACGCGTTTTCCCATAACAATACAAGTTAAAAAAAATAATTCGTTCTGTAGTATAAAATATGGTAAGATGACATAAAAAAAAAGATAAATTTTTTGTTATTATTTTAATTTAGATACATCTAAAAACATAATGAAAAAAACACACATTTTTTAATTTTAAGAAATAATCGAATCTTGCACATCTTCATCCA